>NC_034601.1:9648418-9664071 GCF_900095145.1 Mus pahari | reverse complement strand
CCAGCCTCTGCCTCCCCAGTGCTGGGATTAAAGGTGTGCGCCACCACGCCCTGCCTTGGACCTCATATTTTAAAAGATAAACAAGCCGGGCACGGTTTGTGACAGTTGTGAGTCACCATGTGGTTGCTGGAAATTGAACTCAGGACCTTTGGAAGAGCAGTCAGTGCTCTTAATCGCTTAGCCATCTCTTCAGCCCTAAAATAAAAATCTTAATACACATAAAATAGAAATTTAAAGAATGTCATCATAAAGATACTATCCTAACAAAGTACTTAGTA
The DNA here is from genome assembly GCF_900095145.1 of Mus pahari. Classification (NCBI taxonomy): domain Eukaryota; kingdom Metazoa; phylum Chordata; class Mammalia; order Rodentia; family Muridae; genus Mus; species Mus pahari. The sequence continues at coordinate 9,663,793 of NC_034601.1, read as the reverse complement.
AGTATGACTCACTCCTTTATCACCTAGTATACGCCAAGGTGCTGCAATGGTACAGATGAGAAAAACAAGCCTGGATTTGACAACACTATCTGGGACGTGAACTCCAACTATTAGCTCTTACAGAGAACATTCACAATCAAATCGGGAGGCCAGGCCTAGTCTGGGATAGCACTATAAACGCTGGCAGAATACAAAAAGTATCCACCCATCTCTCATAACTACCATATAAAAATTAATGTGCCCAGACGAACTGAGGCAAAGGTCAGGAATGGCAGTAAGAACCAACTGTCAAGTGAATAGAACAGAATGTTAGTGGAATTCCTGTAGCCAGTAAACCTGGCTCTTCCATAAATAAGACAGAAAGCATTCCCAACCTGTCTAAAATTCTGTATTTTTCCAATTCCAAAAAAGACTCTTTCTGGAAAAGGCCAGAGGTCACTAGGATAAAGGTTAACATGCTCCACTAGACCCTGACTTGTTGTCTGAACAGATTGCCTTAAGCTGTGTTGGGCAAGAAAGACGAGGACAGGCTGAGAAGGGCATCAGGCTGAGCCTGTCATCTGTTATCCCTGTGGCAGACATTCTAGGATCTATTCTGCATTACATGTAGTAGTCGTTCAACAACTCAGAAAGCTATTAAGAAAAACAAAACAAAACCCTCCCCAAACCACAATACCCCCAAACCAAAAAGCTTACAGGGGTTCCAACTAACACATGCTCTAATAATAATAGTTGGTTTAAAATATTCAATTTGATGCTGGGATTATAGCTCAGTGGTGGATCAGATGCCTAGAATAACAAAATTCTGAGCGTAATCCCCAGTACCTCACAGATACATCAATTTCAACTCATATTACAAACTCATGTGTCCTTTGAAGATTCAGCTCATCTCCATGTTTTATTCTCTTAAGGCACCAAAGAACCAGTTTATTAAGAAAACATACTTTAATGTAGGATAATTTTAATAAAAGCAACAAAGCCTAAGAAAACAAGTCAAAAGTCAATAAAAATCACAACTCAAATCCTAACATTTTTAGACACTACCACTTACTATGAAGTTCAATCTAACTTTAAAGTACACCGAGCCATATATTCAATCTAACTGTAAAGTTCACTGAGTCATACATTCATCTACTTAGAAGGCTACAGAACATGAGTAAGGAAGCCTCCCCAGCAGGCTAAGATACAAAACTGGTGAGTGTATGAATCATGAGGTTCTGTAAGTAGAAACATTTCTGAAGATGATTTTAAGCTAACCATTTCAGATATTTACTAAACACTGAAGTTATTTCATCACACAAAAAAATTCATATATGAAGTATTTATACAATTCTGGAATGATAATCAAGATACACTTTCTGCTAGAGCACCAGTTCTTAGGAAGCAGCAGCATCATAATCTTCAATGAACTGCCTGAGCTCTTCCACACAGCGCTCACTTAGTTCATGTAAATTCTGCCTAAGCGCAAACTGAATGGACCTTTCTAATGAAGAGTCTTTTTCAACCAGCATTTTCACTACCATTCCGAAGGTCTCACAATCTTGGTAGTAGGCTTGTTCAATTTCCTTGGTTTTTGACACTATTGCTTTATGGCGATTGGTTACTTGGTCATCAATGAATTCTGTGTGATCTTTTTTGTTTGACTCGGGTTCTTGTGACTGATCTGTAAGTTCTGAGAATCCAACTTCAAACTCAGAAATTTTAGGTAAGTCACGTTCATCTGCCATTTTTGGCTTTTCTACAGCTTGCTTGCTTGCACCTTTAGGACTTTCCTTTTCATCAAACCTTTTGAGTTTGTTTAAAATTTCTGATGAAGGAACTGCTGGAGAACGTTTTGGGTGTGTGTCTCTTGATGTTTTCAAAGACTGGCCAGGCCTCTTTTTACCTCCTTCTGGCTGTTCTTCACTGCACCGTTTGTAGGAGGAATGAACATGCTCAGACTTCCTAAGCTCTGACCCATGGGAAGAATGCAGTTTGCTTTGTTTTGGAGAGTGGCTTCCACTGGGTCCAGATCTGCTATGTGGGGAGTTCCGTTTGTAGGAGGAATGAACATGCTCGGACTTCCTAAGCTCTGACCCATGGGAAGAATGCAATTTGCTTTGTTTTGGAGAGTGGCTTCCACTGGGTCCAGATCTGCTATGTGGGGAGTTCCGTTTGTAGGAGGAATGAACATGCTCAGACTTCCTAAGCTCTGACCCATGGGAAGAATGCAGTTTGCTTTGTTTTGGAGAGTGGCTTCCACTGGGTCCAGATCTGCTATGTGGGGAGTTCCGTTTGTAGGAGGAATGAACATGCTCGGACTTCCTAAGCTCTGACCCATGGGAAGAATGCAGTTTGCTTTGTTTTGGAGAGTGGCTTCCACTGGATCCAGATCTGCTATGTGGGGAGTTCTTCTGATCTACACCTGATTTTCTGGAAAAACAAGAAGCCCCTTTATGGGGAGACTGTTGTTCTGGATAATGGGAAGAAGAGGAACATTTTCTTCTAAAGTTATCTTTCTCATCCCCGCACTCATGCTGTCGGCTTGCAGAAAGATCACCTCTTATTTTCCTCAGGGTAGATTCATCACTGGAGACATTCTGAGGTACTTTATCATATGATCTGTTAGGCCACATCTTGTCTCTTCTGTCCACTGACACTGAACGGTGACCAAGGATGACTGGGATATGAAGCACGGAAGGTTGGACTTGCCACAAGTTCTTTGATGGCCACTGAGATACTAGCCTCAAAATTCACTTGCACACTAGATAGGCTGGACTCTAGGAGACGTGAACTTCAGTGTAAATTGATGGCTCCAGGTTCCAGGATGCTGGCACGCAGGCTGCCACAGGAGCAGTTAGAGGTTTCGTTGGCATGTGCTGGGTGAGTAAAAGTTAAGTATAAACCATCTTGTATTATTTTCTGTAGGAACAATTGATGGGCACCTTACAAACCCTGGAAGGTTAGTGCACACCTCTTATATAGATTTATAAAACTTTAAAAAAGGGGCCAAGAGGATCAATACCTGTTCATACCAATTCTTAAGACAAGTCATTCTGTAAACCTAACCCTCCCAGGTTGGCCTTGTCCCCTCGATATAACTAAGATCTCTATCAGAAAGAGGCCTGTTTCCCACCCACAATCCTTCAGAGCAATACTGTGCTGGTTGTATCAATGAGGTTCAGCTGGGAGTAGTGTTGTATACCTTTTAATTCCAGCATTCAGGAGATGGAGGCAGGAGGATCTCTGTGAGTTCAAGGCCAGCTTGGTCTACACAGCAAGCTTCAGGACAGCCAGGGCTACACAGATAAACACCATACTACTGAGCTACATTCTCCAGCCCACAATTGAACTGAATTTTCCCCCTCATTCACCAATGAACTTGAAGATATGCAATTCATAGATATGTACCTGACTATGTACCTGAAACAAGTTCTTCACAAGATTATCATGAGCCTGGAAGTTTAGAACTACATGTAATCTGCATGTAAATGCCTAACTATGACAAGACTAGGTATGACTAAAGTGAAACTTAAATAATGCTCACTTCCTATTCTCTTTTTGCGAATCTCTTTTTTTCAATGTTTGAATCATCTCCCTAGAGCAAAATTCCCATCAAATTGCTCAAAACCTTCCCCACTAAACTGGATCCAATAACACAAGCCTGTAATCCCAGCAGCTGAGTGGTGAAGGACTAAGATTTCAAGGTCATCATTGACCAGCCAGTGAGTGATGCATGAAACCATCTCAACAAAACACTCCCTACTACAGAAAACGAAAATAAAACAAAATAAAACCTACAGTTGTGGTTTTATTCAGTAAAGAATATGCATGACAAAGTAGTAAACTAACTTTTCTAGTGCTGGGGACTGAAGCCAGGACTTGGTTCACTCTAAACACTCTACAGCAGAGGTAGTACCTTCAGCCCCAATCCATATAACTAAGGCTTTGAACTTTCAATCTTCCTGCCTTGGTCTACCAAGTAACTAAAGGTCTGCATCACCAGGCTTTGGCTTGTTAAATGCTGAGACACCATCATGTCTGGCTGTCAAGTGAACATTTTCACTGGTAGCACAGAATTGAGGCAGAATGATCAAGTTAAATCTTAGCTCAACAAGCCATTAGCTGCTTGATAGGGTAAGTCATCTACCTTTCTTTGTATGGCCTGTACAGTGGGGATAATAACCATATGTCACAACTCAGAAGAGTCCCCTCTATTACTAAGATCAGACTCTGTTCATACACCACCTATACATTTCTGCTCCTTGAGTGTTTTTTTTTTTTTTTTTTTTCCATATGTTCCTCCTGAAATGACTAAGGTAATGCCATCCTTTTTTGAATGTATTTTGTCTTTCACCTTTCCACAACCCAATGTCTGCCTTGGCAACCCATTTGAGGTTACATCTAAAATTATGCCCTGCCAGGAATGAAAGTTTACTCTGATCCTCATCTAACTTTAATGTAAATTAAGGTCTTTGAGGTTTTTGCCTTTAAAAACTCTATCCCTGGACCGAGGCAGCAAGAGATATTTTCAGAGGCATAAGGCCACTTATGGTCTTGTCATCAATTAAAAGGACTTAATTTTTTAACCAGCGTGGTTGTCAATAACTATCTTATATGGATCATTACACTCCCATCTGCTAAGATTTCTGAGTCAAAAGTATCCACTAACAAGATCCAAACTGTCTTTGATGATTAATCCACTCCAAACCCAAGTTAACTGTGTAAGGTTTATCTGTGTGTTACCTAATCTGGACTTTTTGGTAGAGTGTTTGCTGACTGGTTCTATCATCAGCAGTGTATAAACTGGGCATGGTGGCACACGCCACTCAGGTAAATCTCTCTTTTGCATAAGTCCAGATTTCTAAACCCAGTTCATGAGTTTCATTTTTCTCCCTTCTCCATATCCTGTTACTCAATTCAGAAAGCCAGGGAAATCAGAAGTCCAAGAATTATTCTTGGCCAGCCTGGACTACATAAACCCTTTCTTAACAAATAAAACAAGCCAGGCATGGCGGCATTTAATTCCCACAGGCATGTGGATTTCTGTGCACTCTCAGCCGGTCTAGTGTGAATTATTGGACAGCCAGGACTCCATAGAGAAACCCTGTCTCAACATGCACCTCCCCCCCAAATAAACAAACAAAAACCAAAATCCCAAACCAAAGTTAAGTCTTCAGAGTGAGACTAACCTGGGCCCGCAATCTGGTCACCCTTTGTTCTCCTTGAGCTTCATCATTTCCCATTTACCAGTCTACACTAATATCATCGCTGAAAGGGTTGTTGGATTAGATGTCAAACTTCTTCCAGGTAAAAAGTTTGCTGACTGTTATTAATAGCACTACTAACTGTCACATTTTACTGAATGCTGGCTACAGTGTGGTTAGCATTTATAACGCCAGAGAGAAAGGGGGAATATGTGTATGTGTGTGTGTGTGTGTGTGTGTGTGTGTGTGTGAGAGAGAGAGAGAGAGAGAGAGAGAGAGAGAGAGAGAGAGAGAGAGAGAGAGAACAGGCCTGGACAGAGTACGGTTTTCCCATCAGGTTTATGGACGATATTCCCAGGCATTTACCCATCAGGTTTATGGACGATATTCCCAGGCATTTACCCTGCACCTGGGTCGGGATACATCCAGGCTGTTTATAAAAGAGCACTGACAAAGGTAAATAAAACTTCATTGGCAGGATCAGTCCGTACCTAAAGATGAAAGGAAAACTCCTTCGTATTGGCCTCTCCTGGTGTGACGTTGGGGCCACTCCAAGGACGGGCCAATGGGCTTCCATGGGGAGGACCCAATGGCTCCCACTTTCTCTTCTCAACCAAAGTTAGGGGTTTGCCCTTGCCCAGTTAAAGGTCCCCAGTTAGACACACCGTCTCAAAAAAAACACACACACACGCTCTCCTTAGCACACGATTTTTTGAGTCGTGAGTATGGGAATGAGAAGAGCTAGGCTCTAGGTCAGTCCCGGTGTCACTCTGGAGTCTGTTGTTCCGTTATCCGCATTTCCCATTATAAAACCCTCTGCCTAGGGACTGTAAAGTGCCTCGGATTTAGCCGACGTGGCGGGCGCCCACAGCCCGCAAGTGAGTGGAAACAAGACCTCCTTCTCTGTCACCACCCCAGGGGCCAGTGGCTCTGGCCCAGACCCCGACGCGGGCGAGGACTAGAGACCCGCAGTGGCGTGGGTCTTCGCCTCGTAAGGGAAGGGGAACTGCCAAGTTACGGTCCGCAGCCCGGCCGGGACGCGTCGTGGCCGGGGTGAGGAGGCCCGAGAGCCTGGGCCCACCCCGCCAGTCAGCGCAGCTCCGGGAACGGGTTCAGTTCCGTCTCCCGCGCCGCACTCTCAAGCCAAGCGCCCTGCCGGACCCATTACCACCCCACACCGTGCCGAAGCTCACCTCGCCACTAGTCCTGGGACCCACTCGGTCACCGCCACCCGCCAGGACCCCGCGGAAGTAGAGGACAAGCAGGCTTCGCTTCCGGAAATAACCCGAGCCTACCGGCCGACCACAAGCAGCTCCCGCAACCATAGAGGAGAGACCTCTTTATGCTCTCAACCCCGTGCGACCTCCCGCTGCCTAGAGCGGCTGCTCTAGGGACCGGCGGGCGCATGCGCACCAACGCGACCCGCCCCTTCCTCTTTTTCGTCGGAGCCAAGCACTGATGTCACTGCCCCGGGGCTGGAGGTTCTAGTTGAATTGCGATCCGGTGTTTAGCTAGCTTTATTCAGCCATCAGTCTCCCACAGTGCCCGAATGCACCGTAATAGATCTTAACTTCACATTTATGAAGAAAGCCACAGAAGCAGTGCTTAAAGCTTTATTTATAGGGTCGGGATTTGGGATAAAATGGCGTTATCACGTTTACTCCGCAGCTACCCACCTTGATCTGGATCTGTTGAGAACTCAATGGTGCTGTGTTTTCAATCTATGACATTGTGAGACCATGCTTGGCAGGCGGATCTTTGTGAGTTCGAAGCCAGTCTAGTCTACAGAGTGAATTCCAAAACAGCCAAAGTTACATAGTGAAACTTAAACCAAAGAAGGGGGCTGGTGAGATGGCTCAGCGGTTAAGAGCACCAACTGCTTTTTCAGAAGTCCCGAGTTCCTAGCAACCACATGGTGGCTCACATACATCTGTAATAGAATCTGATGCCCTCTTCTGGTGTCTCTGAAGGGAGCAATGATGTACTCATATATACAAAATAAATTTTAAAAAAGAAAGAAAGAGAAAGAAAGAAGAAAAGAAAAAGTTTCTGTTGTAAACTGTTTGCAACCCCAGTATACGTACCTACTCCCTTTCATTTTATCTTTATAAAAACGTGTTAATAGCCAACTCTTTAAACACTATCCTATAAGCCAGCAGGGGCTGCTCTCTCAAAACCCGATTTAGGACGAGATAGCCAGTTGGCCTAGGTGTACCCCCCAAATACAGCTTGCTTTAACTGGACAATCATGGATTTGATCTTCTCAAATCCATTAACATCTCTATGTTTTTGGAGATGGGGCTGGGAATGAAGCCCAGTTGGTACACTGCTTGACTAACATAACTAGGTATGGTGAGTTTAATCCCAGTAGCATATAAACGAACTGGGCTCGGTGGCACACCTGTAATCCCAGAATGAGGCAGGGAGTACTAGGCAAGAGGATTAGAAGTTGAAGGCTGTCTCTTCCTGGAAGCTGCCAGAGGTCACCTGCCAAGATGGTTTGCAACTCTCTTGACCCAGAAAACCCAGAAAATCATGCAAATCAAGAGGTTCAAACCTTCGAGTTCACTTTAAGAACACCTGGGAAACTGCCCAGGCCATCAAGGGTATGCATATCTGCAAAGCCACCAAGTATCTGAAGGATGTCACTTTATTTTTATTTTATTTATTTATTTATTGGTTTGTTTTTGTTTTTGTTTTTGTTTTTGTTTTTTTGAGACAGGGTTTCTCTGTAGCTATAGCCCTGGCTGTCCTGGAACTCACTCTGTAGACCAGGCTGGCCTCGAACTCAGAAATCCGCCTGTCTCTGCCTCCCAAGTGCTAGGATTAAAGGTGTGCACCACCACTGCCCGGCAGGATGTCACTTTAAAGAAGCAATGTGTGCCATTCTGGCGGTATAATGGTGGAGTCGGTAGGTGTGCCAAGGCCAATCAGTGGGGCTGGACACAGGGACGGTGGCCAAAAAAGAGTGCTGAATTTTTGCTGCAAATGCTTAAAAATGCAGAGTAATGCTGAACTTAAGGGTTTAGATGTAGATTCTCTAGTCATTGAATACATCCAGGTGAAAAAGGCACCTAAGATGTGCCAACGAACCTACAGAGCTCATGGCCAGATTAAACCATCCATGAGCTCCCCCTGCCACATTGAGATGATCCTCACTGAGAAGGAACAGATCGTTCCAAAGCCAGAAGAGGAGGTTGCACAGAAGAAAAAGATATCCCAGAAGAAACTGAAGAAACAAAAACTCGTGGCCTGGGAATAAATTCAGCATAAAATAAATGCAGATAACGTTTTAAAAGAAAAAAAGAAGTTGAAGGCTGTCAGGCATGGTAGGGCTTCAACCTCAGTATTCAGGAAGCAGAGGCAGGGTCTCTGGGAGTTCGAAGCCAGCCTGGCCTACAAAAGTGAGTCCTCTTAAGACTGCATGGGCTCTGTTGTACAGAGAAGCTCTGTCTTGAAAAAGAAGAAGAAAAGAAGAAGTTCAAGACTATCCCTAGCTATGGAGTGAGTTTGAGATCAGTCATCTCTAAATGAATAAATAAGAGTGTTCCTTTCAAGTTGGTAAAGAGTTCTGTGCAGGCAGAATTTACTTTCTAGAGAGTAATTTAGTAAAGGTAGAACCCTTTTTTCTTCATTGTGATAGGAGATACATAACAGAATTTACCATTTAAAAAAATTTTTTTTCCTTATAAAGACACAGCCTTGGGCTGGTGAGATGGCTAAGAACACTGGCTGCTCTTCCAGAGGTCTTGAGTTCAATTCCTAGCAACCACAATGGTGGCTCACAACCATCTATAGGGGGATCTGATGCCCTCTTCAGGCAAGCAGATACATATGCAGCAGAGCACTCATACATTAAATTAATACAATTAAAAAAAAAAAAAAAAAAGACAGCCTTTGTAGAATAGGTTAGTCTTGAATTCAAATGAACTCCCCAGATGGTTGGATTGCAGGTGTGTCCCATCATACTTCCCCTGTTTGTTTGAAGACAGGGTTTCTCTGTGTACCCTTGGCTGTCCTAGAACTCAATCTGTAGAGCAACCTGCCTCTGTCTTAAGCAAGAAGGTAGATATGCATAGTATTTAGAATAATGAAAGTTACTTACGTTTTATTATGCTGAGGTTCATCACACAAGGCTCACACTAAATTCCTAACTATGGCCCTAAGCCTATCTTCTCAAAGCTGCTCACCTGTGTGATGTATCTTATCTGAGGAGCAGGTCTAGTCTCTAACAGAAGTATCTGAGGGTCAGCATCCTGGGGGAGACTTTTGAGTGACAGGGCAGGTGACGGTGTCATCACTCCAGATGTGCAGTACAGAGACACACACACACACACACACAGAGGCAGAGCCAGAATAATTTCCTAAGTTCTGTGACCCTAGATAACCCTCACTAATGCACTCTGTCAAAATAAAGAAGCAAACTATAGATTCAGCTATGAGAGGATCTAATCTAACAATGGCTAGCTGGGACCAGAAAGTCTAAAGTTCTAGTAGTAGCTCAGTCTCACAAGGCTGGATGTCTAAGTTGGTCTTTTGGAAGGAGGACCTCAATGCCAGTGAAGGAATGGACTTGCTACCAAGCCAAGGGTAAGCCGGCAAAGAGTAAGAGCTTCCTTCTTCCATGTCCTTCCATAGGCTGCCAGCACAAGGCTGGCCCAATTAGAGTTGTGTCTTCCTACCTCAAGATCTAAATGAAAGGTGTGTGTCTTCTTGCCTCAAGGTCTGGATCAAACATGTATGTGTTCCTACCTCAAAGGTCTGGACTAGAAGTGAATCCACTCACTCCAAATCAAGCAGGAGATCTCTCGCAGGTGTGCCCTCCATTTCTGAATTGTAGCTTATTACAGATGTAGTCAAGTTGACACCCAAGAATAGCCATCACACGGGGTCTCATTTATTCTTCGGAGGATAAATATTGAAAAGATTACAGTTGTTAACAGCCAACTCTAGCCCCCGTGAACACTTTATCTCTCTCATAAGCCAGCAGGGGCTGACCAACAAAATCCTGAAACTCTTTGAGATGAGCTGAATGTAGGGCTGGAGAGATGGCTCAGAGGTTAAGAGTACTTGCTACTTTTGTAGAGTGTTAGGTCACAAAGTAGGCTCCCAAAAATGGCTTTGTCTTTTCTGATTCCCTAAGAAACCCTGCATCCCCACCACTCTCTGCTGCAGAATTTTGCTCTCTATCTCCATAGCAACTACCATGTTTCCAAATAGCAAGTCTGATGTCTGCCTGGCTTTTTTTTTTTTTTTTTCCTTCCTATCCAAGTTTTACGCTGCAATGGAACAATCACCATGATTTGTCATCACAGTGTCTCCCTTCTACCAAAGTGGCATAGAAGTGGAACTCAGTCAATATGGAGCATAGAGATGGTTCCGTGGGTAAGAGCACTTGCTGTGGGACCACCCAGACTCATGTACAAATCCCCAGAACCCATGAAAAAAAGCTAGGCACAACCCGGCAATCTCGTAAACGCCGTGTTAGGCATCAGAGACTGGCATTTTAGGAGCTCTCTGGCCAGCCACTCCGGCTGAAACAAGTTCAGTCAGTGAGAGACCCTTCTTTGCTTACTACTAGTGATCACCGACCGCCACACATATGCGCACGTATACTTCTCCAACATTACCCCACAAATTAAGCAAATATTATATATTTGTATATATAAAATTAATTTTAAAATTTTTAGACAGACTCTCATTATGTTCCCTAAGCTGGCCTCGAGTTTGCAAATTCCTCTGCCTCATCCTTCTCAGACCCGGAATTACAGACCCAGGGGAGACCAGTCTGTACATCTCTCGAGCAACCAGGTTCAGGACAGGAAACTTCTCCAACATAGGGGCCAGGCCTTGCGACTTTGATAGCAAGACCCCTTTTCCCTTTCTAGGCAGCCGGGAGGGCGCCGGCCCCGCCCCTAACGTGACACAGCTCTGACGCAGGCGCAGCGGCGCGCGCTGTTTCCGGAAGTGTCCAGGGTCTGTTTCGTGGCGGCCTCCGACATCCCCACGCTGCTTTTGCTGCGGAACTCTGCGCGTGGACCGGCGTCGGCCTGGGCGGGGCCAAGGTTCCGTCTGCGCCGCAGGATGGAGATAATCCGGAGCAGTGCGTGTCCGTCGCACAACCCCCATCCCTGTCCTCAAGCCCACCCAGCGTGCTAGGCCCAGACCTCTCGAGCTTGGCGGGGGCCCGGACTAGTCAATCCCGCCGGGCATTACTTCCTCTGAAAACCGGTGCTGCTGGTGGGACTTGTCGCTCTGCAAAGCGTGCACCTTTGGCATCCATTCATCCCTGCTCACCTGCTCAGGCCTAGCCCTTTTCAGTCGAGCATACTTCGAGGCTTGATTCCTCTATCTAGTCACCCCTGGAGGAGGGGTCCCTTGTGGTCCTTGCACACTTGTCTGTCTTCTCCGATGTCCCGGGAGCTCCTCCGGACCTTTCTCCCATCTCCCTTTAGTTGGTGGGCAGGAAGGCAGGCCCCCTGTTCTGAGCCTTTTCTTGGTTTCTCTGCAGATTTTAAGAGTAATCTTCACAAAGTGTACCAGGCCATAGAGGAGGCTGACTTCTTCGCCATCGATGGGGAGTTTTCAGGTATCACTCCCTTGAAAGCTCTGGGCTTAACACCTTGGATAGCTAAGGCTCCTTGCCTCCTTCCTCCCTCACTGGTCATGGCAAAAGCCTGGGACAGATGTGGTTTTGTGGTTGGTCAGGGTGTGAGAATTTTGGATAGAGATTATGGTTCTGGTGCTGTTTAAACTAATTTAGCTGTATATGGTTAAAAAGCAGGGTTTTAGGTTGAGGGCTTTTTCCTGTGACAAAATACACCTAACCAAGTTTATCATTTTGAGATGCACACACTACACACACACACACACACACACACACACACACACACACACACACGTCTATGATGAGTGGAGGCCAGAGGTTGTTTTTAGGTAGCTTCCTCTTGCTTATGTTTAAAATAACTTTTCAACGCGTTTCTCTTGTTGAATCTAGAGCTGGCTATTTTACTAGACTGGTCAGCAGGCTCCCAGATCTGTCTGTCTCTCCCACAAGATCCATGCTGGGGTTACAGGTGCCAGGATTACAGCTGTGGAATCCTGTTACTGTGTGTTGACATGCTTAGTTTTTATATGGTGAAGGTCCAAACTCAGGTCCTCGTGTTTGCATGACAAACACTTTACCCTTCAAGACATTTCCCCAGCCCTATTGCATTTGTTCTTAAGTGGTTTTGGAATTTGGTAGCATTAACTACACTCATGTTGCTGTGGAGCTGGTATCCTCCACTTCTGGATTTTTGTTGTTGTTTTTTGTTCTTGTTTTTATCTTAAGCAGATACTATTCATGGAATTATTCTATTACTCCACTTAGCCTCTGTCAGTCATCATTTGTCTTTTTTTGGTTTTTCAAGATGGGGTTTCTCTGTATAGCCCTGGCTGTCCTGGAACTCACTCTGTAGACCAGGCTGGCCTTGAACTGAGAAATCCCCCTGCCTCTGCCTCCCCAGTGCTGGGATTAAAGGCGTGCACCACCACGCCTGGCTCATCATTTGTCTTTTATTGTGACTACTCTAGACACATCATGTAAGTGGAAATCTATAGTATTTTGAGACTGGCCAGAGCTGTACTTAGATGACAAATAAGGATATTACTTAATGCTTTAGTACAAATCTTCCTTGGTTAGCTCAGTAGATACACATGCTCTACATATGTGTTTGTGTGTGTGGTGTTTAAATATATGCATACACATGTGCATGAATAGATGCTAGGGTTCAACCCTGAATGCTTTTCCTCAACCACGCTCTATTTTTTGAGACAGTGTTTCGCTGAACCTGGAATTCACTGCTTCAGCTAGATTGGCTGGTTACCCAGAGTTCTCCAGGCATCCACTTCTCTCTGCAGTGCCGCACAGAGCTATTTGCATAGGTTCTGGGGATTCCAGCTCAGGTCCTCATGCTTACACAGCAAGTGGTTTGCTGAGTGAGCCATCTCTCCATCCTGTAGTTATTATTTCTCTGTGAATGTAGGAATCCAGCCTAGGCCCTCAAGGCATGCAAGCACTTCTACCAGTGAACTACACCCACAGCACACATTCATGTTAAGTTTTAAAAAGTGTGATACAGATACTTTGAATTAATTTTAACTAATGGGAATATGAATAAGCACTGGAGACTGACACACTAGCACTTGACAGTTTTATACTAGCATTTATTAACAAGCCCAATATCTATTTTTTATGATCTAGGAATCAGCGATGGACCCTCAGTAACAGCATTAACAAGTGGTTTTGACACCCCAGAAGAGAGATATCAGAAGCTTAAAAAGGCAAGTAGATATTCTCAAAAGTCGTTTTCTTTCTCATGTGGATCCTCCTGCTATTGAATTATAGAAAGGCAGAATTATCAAATTTACACTTGATTTTTTTTTTTTTTTTTTGCTAGAATCCAAAACAGTACAAAGGAAAAAAGGAGAATATTCAACCTGACTTGATAGAGTCAGCTCACTTTTCTTGCATGCCATGATCGCAACTTTATTCATCACTGAACAAAATTCCTTTGTGTATAGATGTACCACATTTCCCTTTTTTTTTTTTTTTTTTNGCCTCTGCCTCCCGAGTGCTGGGATCAAAGGGGCGTGCGCCACCACGCCCGGCACACTTGATGTTTTTTAAGTGAGGTTCATCTTTTCAAATCCAACCAGAAAGTAACATATTAATAATAACTAAAAAAAAAAAAAATAAAAAAAAAAAAAAAAAAAAAAAAAAAAGCAAAAATTATTGTTTATTGTTCTCTGAAAGACATTCTGGGGAAGGGCTATTAATTTTTAATATTAATTCAATATGTAGGAAATAAGTATGATGTAGTTGAAAGGATCAGTATTGGCTCAGAACCACCCTCCCCCAGAACAAGTTCTCGACACAAAGGAGATGTGTTTGCCCCAGAGGAACAGAGAGCGATGAATAAGATAAACATAAGAGAGAGGGGGCAAGGGAGAAGGGGAAGGGGACAGGGGGATGGGGCAGGGGTATTTGTCATGGCGGGACTAAGGGCTGCCTCTGGATAGAGAGGAGACAGACATAGTCCATAGGTAAATGAGGGGTTTTAAAGGTAAAAGGGGAAACCCCATGTTAGGGTGAGGTGGTTTATTTTAATTGGGCATGTTAATTAGGTGAGCCAAAGGGGCTTTCAGTTGCTGGACTTCAAAACTGATAGTTGGACCTTGGTAGTCAGTCACAGAAGGATGAAGTGGCCACATAAGGGAATAGACCTTGGTGGTTAGCTTTAAGAATATAAACTAATGGTTTTTAGTGAGGCAGAGGGAATAGAGACAGGCAAGGCCTGCCAGAGCCAGTTTACCCTCTGGAGTTGACTAGAGTCCCTTCTGTCGTTTTAGTAATTTGGAAATATGCTTGATGCTATGCTCTGGTGATGAAAGTTGGGTTCTTCATTGGGAATGAAATTGAGAACTGTACACGCACATGGATAAGACTGTGGTGTATAGCCTGCCCAGTGTTTTCTGTCAGAAGTATTCTGCTATAGTTATGCTGAGTGGTTCAGAAAACCACCAGATGAAGAACACTGTCCCCATGAGAAGCCTGGCTCTCCTGTGTCTGACATTTTGTTTCCCTTTTCCAGCACTCCATGGACTTTCTGCTGTTTCAGTTTGGCCTCTGTGCTTTTAAGTATGACCATGCAGATTCCAAGTAGGTTAAGTTAGTGGGTGGCGGGGATTCGTAAGATGTCTCCTGATGTCATCCCTGAGTGTCTTTTTCTCTTCTTTTCTTTTCCCAGGCATGTAACGAAGTCATTTAACTTCTATGTTTTCCCCAAGCCTTTCAGTAGGTCCTCACCAGATGTCAAATTTGTTTGCCAGGTTAGTAGCGGATCCTTTTCCTTTCGTGAGTTGTTGTTGGGATGGAGTGGAAATGTAGAATTTTTTTTTAGATCATCTCTTGGAGCTGTGGGCCAGTTCCTAGAGTGCTCAGCCAGCGTGAATGGTCCCTGGGTTCCATTCCCATTCCACACAGTGGCACATGCCTGTGATTCGGCCTTGGGAAGGAGGCAGAGTTAGAGTTGAATTAGAAACCATCCAGCCGGGCCTGGTGGCGCAGGCCTTTAATCCCAGCACTCGGGAGGCAGAGGCAGGCGGATTTCTGAGTTCAAGGCCAGCCTGGTCTACCAAGTGAGTT
>NC_034601.1:9647005-9648043 GCF_900095145.1 Mus pahari | reverse complement strand
TGTAGACCAGGCTGGCCTCACACTCACAAACTGCTGCTCCAAAGAGCTGGGTTTAAAGGCTTGCACCACTGGCCTGCTAAGAGTCTCAAACTTCTTAAGCCTGGGTCCTCTCCCGAGTCACTAATTAGGACACAGAAGGTGGACAAGACTACATTTTTCTTTTGAGGAGAGTGAGAGAGATGCAGGGAAGCTTTCCCTTACACTCTTGTGGTAGCTGCCTTGGCATACATTGCTCAAATAAAGTTTCCCCTCTGCCTGCTTGATTCTTTGTTGTCATGGATAAGGAGAGCAGACATGTGGGACTGCCTCTCTCCTAGGCGGTACAGCAGCCTAGCTTCTCTCCTCACAGTAACATGGGTGCATCTCAGTCTGCGTCCTTTTTGCCATGAAAGTGGTACTGTAGCTGTGGGACCCCAGAGCACAGAATCCTGAGCACTTTCTTTCTAAGGTAACAAGACAAGGGCTGAGCCTGTAGCTTAGTAGGGAGACTGCTTGCCTAGCAGGCAGAAGTCACTGGATTACCAGTACTTGCATAAACTGGACATGCTGGTACATGCTCACAATCCCAGACCTGGGGAGTTAGGGGAAGCTGACCAGAAGGTCAGGGTCATCCTTAGCTACACAACAAATTTTGAGGCCAGCCACGCTATACAAAACCCTGTCTCAAAAAGCAAACATAGTAATCAAAATGTGCATACTGTTACTTTAAAATAATGAAAGACACAAACCATGATACAGAGAGATAATTGAATGCGTGGGAACAAAAGGGAAAAATGAAGGTAATTTTGTTCTTTCAACCCTGACTGGCCTGGAACTTGGTAGAATAGGCTGTCCTCAAACTCATGGTCCTTTCTCAACTCTACTTTCTGGGTCCTAGAGTTAAAGGTGTGAGCTATCACACCTGGCTGCTTTTTTAGTTTTTAAAAGACAGATTATCACTTCATGACTAAAGCTAGGGTTATAGATCCAGATCATGTTTATTTTGGTCTTTTAGTTAGTTTTCTTTTCTTTTTTTTCCTTTTCCTTTTTTTTTTTTTT
>NC_034601.1:9608922-9646825 GCF_900095145.1 Mus pahari | reverse complement strand
GAGACAGGGTTTCTCTGTGTAGCCCTGGCTATCCTGGAACTCACTCTGTAGACCAGGCTGGTCTCAAACTCAGAAATCCACCTGCCTCTGCCTCCCGAGTGCTGGGATTAAAGGTGTGCGCCACCATGCCCGGCTTAGCTAGTTTTCTTGAGTTATTCTATAAGCTATAGTTAATATTTCCTTTGCTCTTTTTATTTACTTTAATGGTCCTACTATGTGGATATGGGGTCTAGGGCCGCATGCATATACAAGGATGCCTCTACTAGGTCATCGTATCTCTGACCTGATGCTTCCTGTTTCCTGGAATCAGATACTAGCTATTTACAAGACACCTTATTGTAGAGTACTTAAACAGTGTTTGTTCAGTTGGGGGGAAATTGGCTCAGTTTGGAAACTTCTTTGGATAGAGTTATTTTTAGAAGTAACAATAGTTTTTCTATCTATCTATCTATCTATCTATCTATCTATCTATCTATCTATCTATCTATCGACAAGGCTTCAACTGTGTAGCCCTGGATGGCCTGGAACTCTTTATGTATATATAGTCTTGCTGGCCTTGAATTTAAGAGACCCTCCCCTCCAATTTTCCACCCCCTTTCCTGTGTGTCTCCCAAGCACTGGAATTAAAGGCATGCACCACTATACCCAGCATAAGGCGAATTATTTAAAATGAGGATACTATGATTTTGATCCAAGATTAATAATAAACAAAAACAGGGATTCAGTGAGACCTTAGGTAGTGTTCTGGCTGGTCTTTGTTTGTTTGGAGACATAGTGTCACAGTGTAGTCCAGGCTGCGCTCCCTCACTATCAGCCAGGCTGACCAGTAATTTGTAATTCTCCAGTCTCAGACTGCTTAGAACTGGCATTTAGGAAATATACTGAAGCAGATCAGAAGAGCTCTACTTATTGTATGAGCTGTGACACAGCAACATGTGGGATAGTCATCTAGGTGCTCCTTAAGGAAGATGATATTCTTGGAGGTATTCCCAAGGTAGATGTCTCAAATGCAAATTAAAATGCTGTTTTTTTAAAAAAATTATTTTAAAACTTTTTTTTATAATTTTAATTATTGTACTAGTTACTTTTTGTTGTTGTTGTTTTGTTTTCGAGACAGGTTTTCTCTGTGTAGCCCTGGCCTGGAACTCACTCTGTAGACCAGGCTGGCCTCAAACTCAGAAATCTGCCTGCCTCTGCCTCCCAAGTGCTGGGATTAAAGGCGTGCGCCACCACGCCTAGCCAAAGAACGTTTTATAAAGCTACTTAGGGGGAAGAACTGTGGTGTTTTAAGTAAATGAATAGTCCCAGAAGCTATGGCTAAAGACTGTCTTTTGACTTTTGGCCTGCTTTCTTGTGGGTTGTCATGGTTACGCATCTGCATTATGTCTCTGCTGGCCTGAGGATTGCCTCAAGTCTCACTGACATGTGTGTTATCTGTTTCAGAGCTCCAGCATTGACTTCCTGGCAAGCCAAGGATTTGACTTTAATAAAGTGTTTTGCAGTGGTAAGACTGTCTATGGGACTTAGCTTTGTAGTTGATAAACCTTCAAAATCCTTCAGAAGTAAATCTCATTTTGCTTGAGAATTACCATTTTTTTTTTAAAAAGATTTATTTATTTATATGAGTACACTGTAGCTGTCTTCAGACACACACCAGAAGAGTGCATCGGATCCCATTACAGATGGTTGTGAGCCACCATGTGGTTGCTGGGAATTGAACTCAGGACCTCTGGAAAAGTCTTTTTTATTTATTTATTTATTTATTTATTTATTTATTTTGGTTTTTTGAGACAGGGTTTCTCTGTGTAGCCCTGGCTGTCCTAGAACTCACTCTGTAGACCAGGCTGGCCTCAAACTCAGAAATCCACCTGTCTCTGCCTCCCAAATGCCTTTTTATTTTATTAATTTGCAGCTTAATATGTAGTCCAGGCTGGTCTCAAAATTGCTATGTAGTTCAAGGATGACCTTAGTTTTTTTCTGTTTTGAGACAGTGATAGTTTTCATGGGCAGGACTGGACTGCCCCACCTGGCTTGTCTTTAGGTCCTGGGACTCCACACTCACGCCTCAGGCTTTTATAGCAGGCATTTAACAGATTGAGCTATGTTTCTGAACCTCTGTTTTTTTTTTTTTTTTTGGTTTTTTGAGACAGGGTTTCTTTGCATAGTCCTGGCTGTCCTGGAACTTACTCTGTAGACCAGGCTGGCCTCAAACTCAGAAATCCACCTACCTCTGCCTCCCAAGTGCTGGGATTAAAGGCTTGTATCACCACGCCCAGCATTATATTTTGTTTTTTATTAAAAATTTTTTTTGCGTTATATTATGTCTGTGCATATGCCACTTATGTGTGGGTACTCACAGAGCTCAGGGGAGGATGCACTCAGGCACTTTAGAAGACCAGCAAATGCTCGTAACTGCTTCAGCTCCAGTCTCTATTTTTGTAAACCTTGAAAATTCTGAGCTGATATGCGGCGTCTTGAACCGTGACTTGATTGAGGTTGTTCATTCAAACTGTGTAGGACTTAGTCACTTCTGTGTCCAAATGTGGGAATGTTTTCTAGCTTCTACCTATGTGACAGGTGCACATTAATTCTTAACAAAGTATACACATTGTTCTGGTCTTTCGGTCACAGTACTCCTGTAGATCTTACAGTTAGAGTCACCTCATGGGGCGAGGTGTGGTCTGTGTAGTTGGCTGATTGTAATGGCTCACCTTTGGGGATATGGGACTGGACATCATGTTGAGGAGAGATGTGGCTTCCTCATGTCCCATCCTCATTGCAGAGCACGAGGCTTCCTTATCAGGGGGGTGACTATCAGCTCTTTGTAGAATGGTGGTGTTGGAGTGTTGGATAGTAGGGCATAGTGGAATGACTTTCCTTTCCCCTAAATGTTTTGAGAGTGAAGGTGCCAGGGAGTGGTAAGTCAGTGGAAGAACACTTGCCATCATATGCGAGACTGGGTCTTTGCTTTAACTATTGCAAAAAGAAAAGGGAGAAAAAAATATTTGAGAATCAGATGTGGTAGTGGCTGCCTGCCATCCTAGTAGTTGGGAATCTGAGGCAGGTGTATTGCCGAGTTCAGTGCCAGCCTTGGCTACAGAGCAAGAGGTGTTGTCTCAGTAATTCTTTTGTTAGGAGTTCTTCTCAGGACTGCATCAGGAGTTCTTCTCAGGACTGTATCACCGGCTCATGACTTGCAGGCATTTCCTAGGAGCTTGATCTTCGCATGGCCGTTTTTGTATGCCTAATGTGTATGTCTCTTTGCTCAGGGTGGCTTCAGCATCCAACAGGATGATCAGAAATGCCCATTTCTGTGCATTTCTTGAGGAAATCACACTAAGTTGGATTGATTTGTTTGTCAATTAACGTAGCATCCACTGACTATTCTTTTATGTTTTTCCCTCTCAGAGAGAGGTCCCCCTTGCTCTGCATGTCTTTCTTACTTGTCTTTTGAGTTTTCTTCACAGTGGCCTTTTCTGCGAGTCTGATCAGAAGTTCCTTTTATTGAAGCAAATATCCTCTGCTGCTCCTTTGTGCTCTCACCCATAAATGCTCAAACAGCACCAGTGCCTTACTGATTGTAACAGTGACTGAATGCACTTGCAAGCACATTTCATGATCACTTCTCTGTTGATTGTTTTTTTTTTTTGCAGTATAGTTAAAATATGGTTTGTATATGATAGATTTCTCGTTAGTTAAAAGTTTTGTGAATAGATGAAATAATGCACACCTTTAATCATATCACTTGAGAGGCAGTGAATTTGAGGCTAGCCTTATCTACATAGTTAGTTCTAGGACAGCCAGGGCTACAAAGTAGGACCTGACTCAAAAGAATAAAAGCAAACAAATAGTTTTGTGTAAGGGCTGGACACACAGCTCAGAAGTTGAGAGGTTGCTGCTCTTCTAGAGTTCTGGAGTTCAGTTCCCACCACCCACCATCTGGTAGATCACAAATGCCCATACCTCCAGATCCAGGGGATCCAGTGCTCTCTTCTGATCTCTGCAGGCACCTGCATGTAGGTTACAAGAACCTGCACAGAAGACACATATGCATACATATAAATAAAAATAAAAATGTAAAAATAATTTTGTGTGTGAAATTCTTACTTCTCCTAATTTATTCTTTTAAAAATTTTGTGTAGGAATTCCATATCTGAATCAGGAAGAAGAAAGGCAGCTGAGAGAGCAATTGGATGAAAAACGGTCTCAAGCCAATGGGGCAGGAGCTCTGGCAAAATGTCCTGTGTCAATCCCTGAGGATCAGAAGAAGTTTATTGACCAAGTAATGTAAGTGCCTTAACTGACACGAGAGATGCACTAGGCATGGACTGGGGGCTGTTGTACACTGGCAGCATCTGCAGGCACCTAGGTAGGTGTGATGCGAGAGACAGGCTGTAATTGTGACCTATTGGAGGATGTCTGTCTCTCACCTGCTTTGTGTTTCACATGCACAGGCATACACACAAGGTGATGCGAGCAGCAGTGTCTGATTGTGGCAGGATTTCTGTCTTTGACACCAACCTGTGCTTCAAATGCAGAGGTGTTCACACAAGTGTGAATGTTAGTTGCAGGCTTTAGTTGTGCCATATCTGAATCCAGACAATAACTGCACATTGCATCACACCTGAACCTGTCTCATGCGGGTCTCAGCAGGTGTGCAGATCTGTTTGTATTTACTCTCTTGTTACTGGGATGGTCTCAGCAGGTGTGTAGATCTTCCTGGACCAGAGCTTGCTAGAATGTCCCATATATACTTGTTTCTCGCAGTGAAGTCTTTGACAAACAGGTGTGCTCTGGGAGGTGTATCTAGTCATATATAGGGTAGCTACCAGCATGATAGCTTTATTAGAAAAGCTAGTATTGGCGAATTCTTTCTTAATATACTTACAAATTCTGTGTATGTGTGAGTGGTATACACACATGTATGTGTGCATATGCACATGAGGAGGTCAGAGAAGAAGGTGGGGTTGGATATCCTGCATCGCTCTTTATTTTATTACTTTGAGGCAAATATTCTTCCTGACCCTGAAGCTTGAATCTTCTGGCTAGGCTGGCAGTCAGCACACCGTAATGATCCTCCTGCCTCTGCACTGCTCCCCACAACAGCACTGGGCTATGGCTCCTTTGCTAAGCCTGGCTTGTGTTGGTGCTGGGATCCTCACTTCCCCTCGTGGTTGTGACTCTTAACTAGCCTCTACAGCTCTAAAATTGATAAATTGTTTGAGAATTTGTTATAATTTTGCTAGTGTCACCAATAATTTCATCCAAAGGACATGTCAAAATATACCTGTTCTCTTTGGTTTTGATTATCTTTTTTATTTGTTCAGAATGTATGGAAAGAGAACCTGTAAGCATAAGAAATATGTTCTTGGGGAGTGCTTGCGTATGATCTGCAAAGCCTAGGGTTTGGTCCCCAGCACTGCATGAATTGGGTATAGTGGTGCATAGCTATGCTCGTGGTACTCGGCAGTGGGGAGGGAGAGGCAGGAGGATCACAAGTTCAAACCATCCTCACTATATAGCAAGTTTGATGTCATCTTGGGATATATGAGACTGTCTCAAAGGAAAAAAAAAAACTAGACTGCTTCAGTGTGTGTGTGTGTGTGTGTGTGTGTGTGTGTGTGTGTTCTAGAAATGGAAGTCCTGCCTCTGCACATCTTTGACAGGTGCTCACCCCCTGACCAGTATTTATATTGCTTTAAATGTATCTATTGCTGATCATTTTGAGTCTAGGTTTTGAGTACAGTCACTGTTCTGATCACTTCATCCATTCAAGGCACTGATGGCCATTGTCTGACTCTTACCATCAGAGAGAAGATAGAGGATTTCCTACCGAGTGAAGAGAAGAGGAGCCTGGAACTTGACCCATGCACTGGGTCAGTTGCTTGTTTGTTGCGAGCATTCCTTTTTAGGAGAGGAGGATTTCTGCCTTTTGATGCACATGGGTGTTTGTTTCTGTTTCATTTGTTTGTTTTTTTGCGACAGGATTTCTCTGTGTAACAAGCCCTGGCTATCCTGGACTCACTTTGTAGACCAGGTTAGCCTGAAACTCACATAGATGCACCTGCTTCTGCCTCCTGAGTGCTGGGATTAAAGGCTTGTGTCCTCAAGCCTGGCTTGGATGTGGTCTTTTTACAGCATCATTATTGTCTATCTGTTGCACAAGCCTTTAATCCCAGCACTTGGGAGGCAGAGGCAGGCGGATTTCTGAGTTCCAGGCCAGCCTGGTCTACAGAGTGAGTTCCAGGACAGCCAGGGCTATACAGAGAAACCCTGTCTCGAAAAACCAAAAAACTTGAATGCTAACTGTAGTACTACCACAGCAGGAATGCTTGTCTTCTGAGGATCAGAATGAATACTTTGTCTGCAACTTAGACTTTAGGCTGTGCCCAGGAGCAGCATTGTTGGCCTGGAGGATAGCTAAACAGACGGGACTCACTGTCGGGCCACCTCTGTTCTTCTCTGCAGAGGAGAACACAGGTCATCCATCTTGTGGGAGGGCATCTCAGCATCTTCCCTGCCTCACTCTGGCGTGCTTCACAGAGGTGCCAGGATGCAAGCAGCTGTTCTGAACCCTCCATGCAGCTGCAGGGAGCAGTAGCTGATCATAGTTCTACCTAGTCTCTAAAAGCAATGTAGTAACGTTAAAATTTTGATGAAGACAGACGATGAGTCCTTCTACCTCGGAAATGCCTGTGATGGTTGTCCATACCTGTCTGTTCTAGTGAGGGCTCTAAATTAAATCTTTCCCACCCACTGATTGATCAGTTAAGGTTCATAGCTCAGTCCTTTTCTTTTGTTTTATAGGTTCCAAAGAAAACTTATTTATCAGACTTTGAGTTGGAAGTAAGTATTTGAATTAGATAAAAGAGTGCTTTCTACTCTTTAAGCTCTCACCTTTCCTACTCTCCTCTCTAGCCTTCCTTCCTCTCTCCCTTCCCCTTCCCTCCATGTGGACATGGCCGGCCTCTCTCTCTCTTTCTATCTTCTCTCTTTCTTTCTGTCTTTCTACAATCAAACTCTAAAACCATGGGGTGGGGGGGGGGAGGAGTGCTCTCAAGGACAGAATTTAATAAATGAAGTATAACCTTTGGTCCCATTGCTCTTTAGAATTTTTCAGTTATGGGTCATGTGACTATTATGTCCCCAGTCAGTTCTTAAATTGACTACTCATTTAATTAATTTTCTTTTACCATTTGGTAGATGTCTTAAAACATGTAATTTCCTTTGTTCTCTATATCTTCCTCTCTCTCTCTCACTCTCTTTCACACTAAAAACAAAACAAAACAAAAACTTAAAAAAAAAATCTGATAGTGCTGTGTACGTGAATAATCTTCATTCTATTTTATTTTTTTGTTTTTTTGAGACAGGATTTCTTTTTGTAGTCCTGCCTGTCCTGGAAGTTGCTTCACAGACCAGGCTGGCCTCAAACTCAGAGATCGGCCTTCCTCTGCCTCCCAATTTCCTGGAGTGAATAACTTTTAAACAGGACAGGGGAGGGCTGTAGGCTGTCTTGTTCAACCTCCTCTCTTGTCTCATCCTTACACCTATCTCTGTGCTTTCCATGTCTCTCTCCTCTTTGGCTGCTGCAAACACTAAGGCAGACTGAAGCCCAGCATCCCCTCCACCGCACAAACCCTTCCCTTAAGTCTCTGGAGACTGTTACCACTTCAGTTACAAACTAGGCGTTTGGAAGTAAGATTACCTCTGTGGCAATGGGTTGACTGCATTATAGAATACCAAACATTTTAGAAAGTGCTAAAACCCTAAAAAGTTCGCACAAAACTGGTAACGTTCCTGTGCATTTGAGAGAAGAGGCAGGGAACTAGCAGTCGAGGCGTTGTAAGTAGGCTTATTTTAAAGTCTTTAGTGGTGATTGTCCCATTTTAATAAAACTTTAGTTTACAGCCACATGGCAGCTTATTGAATTCTTTGGGGGTTTTAGCAGTCACTGAATCGTGCACTGATGTGAATTTTTCCTTTTTTCATTTAGGTATCCTAAAGGCATTCATGTTGAGACATTAGAGACTGACAAGGTAACTAAGAGTTATTCAGTGCTCACAGTTAGCTAACAGTGACTGACTGAGGTGTTGTTAGTTTTCACCTTTGCGCTGCCTTCCGTGAGCTGTGACTTTGGCCAGCCACCTATCTTCTCTAAGCCTTAATTTCTCATTTGTATAGTGTGGCTAACATGGTAATCATATGGTAATGTAGCTTATAGCTTTTTTTTTTTTAAAGATTTATTTATTTATTATATGTAAGTACACTGTAGCTTCAGATACCCCAGAAAAGGGCATCAGATCTCATTACAGATGGTTGTGAGCCACCATGTGGTTGCTGGGATTTGAACTCAGGACCTCTGGAAGAGCAGTCAGTGCTCTTAACCACTGAGCCATCTCTCCAACCGAGCTTATAGATTTTAATTTTATTCGTGTAAGTGGTTTGCCTGTGTGTAGTATGTGTACCACATGCCCATGGAGGTCAGAAAAGAATTGGAGATATATGTGTTTGTAGGCTACCATGTAGGTGTAGGGAACTGAACTCAGGGCTTCTGCAAGAACAGTCAGAGCCCTTAACTCACCTTCCCAACTCTACTTACAGCTTTTTGATGATTCAGGCTAGGAGTAGTGGCACTTGCCTTTAATCCCAGCATTCAGAGCAGATAGATCTCTGTGAGTCCCAGGTTAGCCTGGTCTATACAGTGATTTCCAGGACAGCTATGCAGAGATACTGTGTTTCAAACAAAACAAGCAAATGCCAACCAAATACGATTATTTAGTGGATAAGCGGAAGTGAACTTTTTTCCATTTGTAATACATACGTTTATTGTAACCTTTTTTTAATTAAAAATTTATTTTTATTTTATGTGCATGAGTGTTTTGCCAGTACATATGTCTGTGTGCCATGTGTGTACAGTGCCCACAGAAGTGAGAAAAGGGCATTGGATTCCCTGGAACTAGAGTTATAGACAGTTGTTACCTACCATGTGGTGCTGGGAATCAAACTTGGGTCCACTGGAAGAGCAGCCTTAACTGTTATAGTAAATATTTAATCTCAGTTGGGGGTTTCTGCCTCACTTTGATCATTCTATTTAGCATTGGCATCATCTTATAATGTTTTTTGTTGTGCTTGCTTATGCTTCTTTGGCTTATAACTTTTTGGTTTTCTTTTTGGTTCATTGAGATGGTTTCATTGTCAGATGTCTAATAATGTCAGAAATTGCCCTTCAGAGTAATCACAGCACTTTGGAGGCTAAGGGGTTGAATGTTTCCAGAACACTGGGCATTATTTGTCTTTTAGAAGGAAAGACATATAGTTATCAGCAAAGTGGATGAAGAAGAACGCAAAAGGAGAGAGCAGGAGAAGTACACAAAGGAGCAGGTGAGCGCCTACGGCTTGATTCCTTTGCATAAGGAATGATAGTATAGACAGAGCTGACTTCGGTCTGTGCGTTTCTGGATCACAGTTGTTGGATTCATTTAGCCAGCAGATGGCCACTAGTCAAAAGTTAGTTTTGGTTTGGTTTGCTTTTTAAAGATCAATTGGGTGTTAGACAGCATTTCCTGATTCTCCCTCCCCAGTCGCTTAATTTCTGGGATTACAGCAATGCATTATGTTGTCTACCTGAAGTTATTTATTCATTTTTTTTTGTAAATTAACTTGATTGACTTGGAAATTATAACACATCCTGTAAGTAGGTATGGTGTTGCATGGTCTAATCCCAGCATTTGGACTTGGAAGCTGGAGGTGGGAAGGTCAGGAGTTCAAGGCCAGCATGAGCAATACAAGATCCTGATTCTAAAAACAAATTACCCCCACCCCAAAATATGAAGTTATGCGTAAACTGTGAAAGCTGTTAAGGAAGTAATTAATGAGTAGTTTAACAATTGCTTATACCATCTAAAACTTCTGTGTGTAGATTATTTTCTTTATTAAAGATTTATATTTAAAGATTTATTTTTATTTATGCATGCGTGCATGTGTGTGTGTCTTGTGTGTGTCTCTAGAGTGAATGCCACATCTGCTCAGGTATCCTCAGAATCTAGAGGAGGGCATGGAGCCCTTGAAGTTGAAAGGCATTTGTGAGCTACATAGTGTGGTTGCTGTAACTGAGCTCAGGTCTTTTGTAAGAGTAGCAGGTGCTCTTTACCTGTGAGCTGTTGCTCCAGGTCAGAAAATTATTTTGTTTCATTCATTCATTCATTCATTCATTCATTCATTCATTCATTCATGCGTGTGTATGTGTGTGTGTACACATGAGTATATATACCCTTAGAAATCAGAAGAGGCTGTGATATCCCCTAGAACTGGAGATACAGGTGGTGTGGGTGCTAGAATGGAACCTGGGGCCACTGCAAGAGGAGTAGCACTCTTAACTCTGGAAGTATCTCTGTAGGTCCCTAGATTCTCATTTTACATGCAATTAGGGAGTAGTGTAACAAATCCTGTGATAGTAAAGCTATCCCACTTGATTGAAAATTTCATTTTGGGAGCTAAAAAGATGGCTCAGTAGCTAAGATCACTGACTGCTTTTCCAGAGGTCCTGAGTTCAAATCCCAGCAACC
The DNA here is from genome assembly GCF_900095145.1 of Mus pahari. NCBI lineage: Eukaryota > Metazoa > Chordata > Mammalia > Rodentia > Muridae > Mus > Mus pahari. The sequence continues at coordinate 9,636,260 of NC_034601.1, read as the reverse complement.
ACATTGTGGCTCACAACCATCTGTAATGGGATCTGACACCCTCTTTTGATGTGTCTGAAGACAGCTATAATTGTACTCATATATAAAATAAATAAGTCTTTTAAGCCAGGCAGTGGTGGCACATGTCTTTAATCCCAGCACTTGGGAGGCAGAGGCAGGTGGATATCTAAGTTGGAGGCCAGCCTGGTCGACACAGTGAGTTCCAGGACAGCCAGAGCTACACAGAAAAACCCTGTCTTGAAAAACAAAACAAAACAAAACAAACAAAAATCTTTTTTTGAAAAAAGAAAATTTTATTTTGGGGAAGGTTCATTCAAATAAGGAATGCAATGTGCCTTTGTATGTGTGGGATACACAAACACCAACTTTTAAAAACCTGTATTTCTCACTTGTGTGTGTGTGTGTGTGTGAGAGAGAGAGACAGAGAGACAGAGACAGAGGCATGGAGAGAAAGACTGAGAGACACAAAGAGACAGAGAGAGATAGGGGAGCTCACTTGTCCAAGGACACACATGGCGGAGGTCAGTGGAAAGCTTCAAGGAGTGGTTCTCTTGAGACTTTACGGGGTTCTGAGGGGGCACCGATTGTGAGGCCTTTGTGCAAGCACCTTTATTCTCTGAACCCTCTGCAGCCCTTTCTATTTTAACTAGTTCTTTTACTTAGGAGGAACTGAATGATGCTGTGGGGTTTTCAAGAGTCATCCATGCCATTGCTAATTCGGTGAGTTGGCCACATTTGTTTTTTTCTAGTTTTATGGCTAAGCACAGTATTTGAAATGAAGTGTCTAACTGCCACTGCAAATTGCTCACTTGGTTACCCTTGGAATGTCTATCTCGTCTGGAGGAAGAAGTTAGTAACATGGACTGCTGCTGTACAATGTACCAGGTCAGATGTCATCATGGCTGAGTTATATCCAAATCAGTTTTCAGAAAGCCTTGGTTGCAAAAGTACAAAATTACACACACAACCCCATGTATCCCTTTGACACATGAGGTGCCCCCAAGAAACACACAGAAATGCATACACAAACACACTGTGAGTAATGTTTTTAAGTTAGTGTATTATATGTGTGTACATACACATATACACGTATGCATACATATATACACACACACACATATATATTCTATACATACAAAGGCACAAAAATACAGGATTACCCTGCTCTATGATGTCCTTGTATAGCTGCATAGAACTGACTTTCATTAGTCTGAATATAAGAACTAGAAGTCAAGGAGCAAGCAGAGGAATCCAAAGGATACATAATTACAAGTTGACTTCCTCTATAGAACTGTAATTAAATCCCCAAATTCATCTATCATAATCTTAGTAATAGTAACTATGCTGGCTATTTGTGTAAATGTGCTAGAGCATTCTGTGGTAGACATCTTTCCTTGGCCTTCTGAAAGGCATCCACCTTTTGCATGGTTAAACCAGGTGGTGCTCTTGCCTGAATAGTAGGTCACCTGGGTCTAAGACTTTCTTCTCTGTGGGCAGTTGGATCTGGTCCCTTACATGCTGCCCATGGAGACCCTCTCAGAGTTCAAGTTCCAGTCTGTTAACATGGACAGTGGAGAGGAGACTCACTGTGTCCTCATTTGAAGACAGCACAAATGGACAGAGTCGTATAAAAGACCAATAGCTACAAGGAACTCTTACTCAAGTACAGTTAAACTGTATTGAACATGAAATTGTGTCATCCTGGGAGGAGAAAGGGGTGAGTCACTTCAGCAGCTGCTAAGGTCACAGGTACCCGGAAAAGCAGGTTCTGGCCACCCGTTGGTACTGTGCCAGCATGCTTGACAAGCAAGGGGCCTTCAGCTTTGATCCACATTAATTAGCATAAGAATTCAGCTTACTTCCCAAAGTTGAGGCATTTATTTGTTCTCCTTATACACAAGGAGATGTGCATTTCTATTTGCTTAGCTATGCATACTCAGAAAAAATGCAGAAGACATTAATAATACCTTTGAATACCTATGGAGCCTGGACAGATCTGAGAACTGGGAAAATGACAAGCATCTCTAAAAAACACTCAGTTTAATAAAAGGATCTAAATAAAACCGCGTTTCCTAGGATTTAGAAGAAAACAATGAGAAAAAAGTTATGTGTCTTAGAAATCAAGTTATTTCTAATATTAATTTGTTTATTTGCTTGTTTGTTTTTGAGATAGGGTTTCTCTGTCTAGCCTGGGCCCTCCTGGAACTCACTCTGTAGACCAGGCTGGCCTCAAACTCAAGGATCTCTCTGCCTCTACCTCCCAGGTGCTGGCATTAAATTTATGTGCCACCACTGCCCAACTTAAATTTTTTATTAATATCAATAAGCTCTATGAAGCTAGTGGACACATTCATTTATTTATTTATTTACTTACTTACTTACAGGATTGAAGGTGGAATCTAGTACTCTTTAAATTTTTTTTTTATTAAATAAGAATCTATTCATGTGCATGGGTACTTAGCCTGAATGTGTATGTGTGGACTTGGGAGTGCAGCTGCTTAGAGTGAGAAGATTGCGAGACACCTCTGGAGCTGTGGATACTGGGAACTGAACTCAGATTAGTGTGCAGTCTTAACCACTGAGACAGCTCTGGAGCTGCCCTCCAACTCCTCTGGGATATTTATATCACACTAAATAATTATCCAGTCAGTGCAGATCTATATTAACTCTTTTATATAAGTATTTTGGTGCTACTGAGATTTGACCTTAGGACCTTACAGTTACTAGGAAAAAAACCTCTGCCAACTCAGCTGCATCTCCAGCCTCTTTCTCTCTATCTCTGTCTGTCTGTCTCTGTCTCTCTGTCCCTGTGTGTGTACAGAGACACACATGGAGGCTAGAGGACAGTCTCTGAGAATCATTTCTCACCTTCCATTGTGTTTGTTCCAGGGATGAAGCCTCAGGCTTCTGATTTCACACTCACATAAATGTCACAGGAATAATAAAGAATCTCCATGCATGCCTTGGACACTGTCCCTGATGCTAACATCCTCCATTGCTGTTCTGTGATTATGAGAACCAGGGAGGAGCGAATATCGGTATAATATGAGGAAGTAAACTAAAACCTTAATTTGAATCTCACAGGCTTCTCAGCTGAGTCTTCACAGTTCCCCGCATGACTGCTTGTATTTGCTCATTACCACTCCTTGCTCTTGCAGACTTTGATAATCTTTCTTTGTCTATATAACTTGATAGTGTTGATGGATTTTCATTGTTTCTGTTGAATGTCCCTCGGCTGGTCTTCGTTGTTTCATGTTTAGAATCAGAATGTTCTGTTTTGGCAAGAATGCCCCAGAAGTGATATTTATCATGTTGACGTCAGTAGTGGATTGTTGAGGTGCTGTCTACTGAGTTGTTGCTCTGTGAAGTTACTGTTTTCCCTTTGGAGGTAGGAAATATCTTTGGTGAGTAGGCTGTGCTGTTGCACTTCTGTTGTCTCGTACTTGAGAGGCAGAGGCAGGGAGGTCAGGAGTTGGGAGGCCAGTCTAGGCTATCGAGCATGTAAACATGTCATACAAATCAACACCAGACAACCTAGTTTTGTTGTGTTTGTCTTTGAGACAGAGACTTAGGCTGTTCCATCCTGCTGCCTCAACTTCTTCTCAAGAGCTAGGGGTTCAGACATCTACCACAGTGGTTGGCTATGACCTAGGAATTTCTTTCTTAAGATTTACTTATTTACTTTATGTATATGAGTACACTGTAGCTGTCTTTAGACACCAGAACAGGGCATTGGATCCCATTACAGATGGTTGTGAGTCACCATGTGGTTGCTGGGAATTGAACTCAGGACCTCTGGAAGAGCAGAGTCTCAGAGTCTTAACCACTGAGTCATCTCTCCAGCCCTATAACCTAGTATTTTTATTGCTTATTTTGTTGCTCAATTTGGAATAGGTTTAATTGGTGCTTTTTTAGTTTAGTGCTTATGTCCTTTGAACAAGTTTCCTGTTCCATTACTTTGAACATTTCTTGGTGTCATGTTGTGTTTCCTCTGGCTTCATTCTGGAAACAGTGATTTCTTTAAGGTTCCAGGAGAATGGAGTTTTGTTTGTTCTTCAAGACATGGTTTCTCTGTGTAGTCCTCAATTCCCTGGAACTTACTCTGTAGAACAGGCTAGACTCAATATCAAAGGCATGGACCACCACTGGCCAGCCTGGAACATTTATTTTTATCTATATTTGCATGCTACTCATATGAGGTTGCCTGCAGAAGCCAGTAGACCACATTCTCAGATGTCTTTCCTGCTGGAATTACAGGTGATTATGAGCCAGCCAGCATGGATGTTGGGACGGTAAATACTCTTAGCCATTGATCCATCCTCTAGCCTCTAGAATGGATCTTGAAACCAAGATTCTAGCCTGGGGTTCCTATTGTGTTGTCCTGGCTCTAGGTGTCACTGGACACTGCATATACACACAGTAATGTGTGCAGCATATGGTTGGTGTGGTTTGATTGAAAATAGCCCCCATAGGCTCACAAATATATTTGAGTGACGCTATTTGAAAGGAGTGGGAGGTGTGGCTTTGTTAGAGGAAGTGTGTCTCTTGGGGTGGGCTTTGAGGTTTCAAAAGCTCAGGCCAACCCCAGAGTCTCTCTCTTTGCCTTTGGATCAGGGTGTAGCCCTCAGCTACTGCTCCAGTGACATGCATACCGCCGCCATGCTCCCTACCATTATGATAATGGACTAACCCTGTAATTAAATGCTTTCTTTTATAAGAAGAGTTGTGTTGGTCATGGTGTTTCTTCATAGCAATAGAGCAGTGACTAAGACAGTTGTTGACATTTGGCATCTTCCTTCCTCAGTTGCTCTCTCCTTCTCCCTACTCCCTTTTATTTTATCTTGGTCCTCATTGATTAGGCTTGCTGACTAATGATCCCTCCCCAGTGTTTGGATTATTAGAACTGTATGTCCCTATTCTGGGGATTCAAACTCAGATCCTTGTACTTATATAGCCAGCTACTTTCCTGGCTGAGCCATCTCCTGAGCCTGTGACAAGTGTGGTTTTGACTAGACGATGGCCTTTTCTGCAGCTCTTGCAGTTTTTGGTCTCATAGTGTCTAGTCAAGATGCTTTTCTTCAAGTCTTTTCTTCCCAGCTTCTCCTGCATTCTGATTGGAGTCTGCTGCTACAGTGCTTGGCATTTTGACATTGCACTGGGACTCAAGACTTACACCGATACTGAGCCAAAGCAAAGCAAAAACACATCTTGTTAGATTCGGCATTTTTTGTATAAGATTAATTATGTCAAAGAATCAAGTTGGAGCCGGGTACTCGGGAGGCAGAGACAGGCGGATTTCTGAGGTCTACAAAATGAGTTCCAGGACAGCCAGGGCTATACAGAGAAACCCTTCTTGAAAAACAAAACAAATAAACAAAGAATCAAGTTGATGTCTGAGTTTGATGTTGCATACAGAACCATTGAGACTCTGTAAAATGCTTTACTAGTGTTTAATGCTTACACTGACTGGTTTTGTGTCAGTTTGACACAAGCTAGAGTCATAGGGGGAAGTCTCAGTGGAGAAAATGCCTCCATGAGATACAGCTGTAGGGCATTTCTTCAATTAGGGATCAGTAAAGGAGGATCCAGCCCATTGTGAGTGGTGCCATCCCTGGGCTGGTGGTCCTAGGTTGTATAAGAAATCAGGCTGAGCAAGCCATGGGGAGCAAGTCAGTAAGAAGAACCCTCCATGGTCTCTGTTTCAGCTCCTGCCTCCAGTTTCCTGTTCTGCCTGAGTTCCTGTCCAGACTTCCTTTGGTGATGAACAGCAATGTGGAAGAAAACCCTTTTCTCCCCTAATTGCTATGTGTTTATAGTGTTTCATCAAAGCAGTAGAAACCCTAAGACAATGTTTATGTTAAAAATGGAGACCACACATCTGCGGGGTGTGGTGGCGCATGCCTTTAATCCCAGCACTCGGGAGGCAGAGGCAGGCAGATTTCTGAGTTCGAGGCCAGCCTGGTCTACAGAGTGAGTTCCAGGACANCCCAGCACTCGGGAGGCAGAGGCAGGCAGATTTCTGAGTTCGAGGCCAGCCTGGTCTACAGAGTGAGTTCCAGGACAGCCAGGGCTATACAGAGAGACCCTGTCTCGAAAAACCAAAAAAAAAAAAAAAAAAAAAAAAAAGAGTCATCTATCCAGGGCTACACAGTGAGTTCCAGCTTAGCCCAGGGTACTGAGAGTGACCCCTGTGTCAAACAAAGCATAAAACCCATCTTAACCCACTCTTGTGACAAAAACAAACAAGCAGAATTTGCAAGCAAAGCTGGACATGGTGACACAGGCTTAATCTCAGCGCTTGGGGAACAGAAGCACGAGATCAGTAGTTAAAGGTTATCCTCAGCTACATAGGTGTTCTAGGCTAGCTTGGGCTACGTTAGGTCTTATCTCAGTTTCTACTCTCCTAACCCCCAAAACTGAAACAGCGACCTCTCTCTGCTCCCGGAGGAATCACAGGGCTGGGAAATCTAAGGTGGTGTTGTATATTAGTAGGTTTGGTTTTTTAATTTTATAAATTTAATAAAGAATTTTATTTTTAGTGGCTACTAAAATGGAGTATTTTATTGTACTGATTGAAAAGCAAGGAGGGTCATGAGGGTCATTGAGATGGCTCAGTGAGTAAAGGCATTTGCCATGCGAGCCTAGTGGCCAAGGCTGATTTCCCAAATCCATGTAAAGGTGAGGGGACATAGTCCACAAAGTTGTAACCCAGTTTCCTCCTCGGGCATTCTGTGGCTTGTGTATCTGTCCCCTTTACCACCCGCTCAAGTATGTGCTTGCATGTATGAGTGCTCGAGTGTACACACAGACTAATACATTTTTAAAAGAAGAGCAATGGTGTACCATGAGCCATTGGACATAGATGATGTAGGAAATGAAAATGTGTTGAGTTTAACAACATTAGGAAGTTTTTTTAAAATATTTTATAACAATGTTATAAATAAATCTTTTAAAATATGTAGGTTTTAAAGATGTTTTAAGAGTCTTAAAGGAGCCGGGCGTGGTGGCGCATGCCTTTAATCCCAGCACTCGGGAGGCAGAGGCAGGCGGATTTCTGAGTTCGAGGCCAGCCTGGTCTACAAAGTGAGTTCAGGACAGCCAGGGCTATACAGAGAAACCCTGTCTCGAAAAACCAAAAAAAAAAAGGGGGGGGGGGCTGGTGAGATGGCTCAGAGGTTAAGAGTGCTGACTGCTCTTCCAGAGGTCCTGAGTTCAAATCCCAGCAACCACATGGTGGCTGACAACCATCTGTAATGAAATCTGATGCTCTCTTCTGGAGTGTCTGAAGACAGCTACAGTGTACTTACATATAATAAATAAATATTTAAAAAAAAAAGAGTCTTAAAGGTATATATTTGAAGTCAAAGTTCTCAGGATTTCAGATTTTATTGTTTAAAAGTGCTTCAGTCAAACTACTTCCAGCCAGGCAGTGTTCTCTATAGTCTCAGCTTCTCTGGGAGGCTGATGCGAGAGGATTGCTGTAGCTCAGAAGTCCAGGGGCAACTTGGACAGCATAGCAAGACTTCTCTAAAAGACCAAAACCAAAACCAAGAAACTGCATCAAAATTTTGAAAATAGCAAGACTAATAGAAATGGGAAAAATGGAAAAAAAAAATCACTAAGAATGAGCATAGTGGCTGTGCACCCATAATCTCGGCACTTGAGAAGCTGAGGCAGGGAGAGCGAGAGGCCTGAGTGGGTTACCTAGGAGCAGCCGGCCTGCCTGGCTGTGTTGTGACTCTGCCTCATCTGAAGCATCTACCTTCCCAGTAATCCTGGGGAGACTCTGACACGCCTTTCCCAACCGTCTTTCCCCAGGGGAAGCTGGTGGTTGGACACAATATGCTCTTGGATGTCATGCACACGATTCATCAGTTCTACTGCCCCCTGCCTGCGGTAAGTGGCTGCAGTGTCAAAACCCACCTGCTTTTCCGTGAGCGCTCTCTGCCTGGGTTGTGATTCTTCATTTCCTTGTATGTGGCATGTTCCTAGGAAGATCTCATATGCTTTTCATTATTGTTTTTTATTATCTTATGTGTCTTATGAGTGTTTTGCTGCATGTATGTGTGCATGCCTGGCACCCGCGGAGCTTCAGAAGAAATGTACTCTAGGACTGGAGTGGCGGAAGGTTCTGAGCTGTGAGGTGGATGCTGGGTCTTCTGAAAGAGCAGCATGTGCTGTTCATCACTGAACTCAGACATCACCTTTAAAATATTTTTCTAGGGACCTAGGAAGATAGTTTGAAAGTACTCTGCACTGCTAATCCAACTCTGCTGTTTTGATAGGATGGATACATGAGCTAAGGGGTTGATGGCTGTCAGGTATTGCTAGAGCAGGGCAAAATATTTATTTCCTCAGTCAATCCTGGTAGTTTTGCTCATTTACTTCTATACATAGGCCACAGGTATCTCCAAAATTAGACTTGGGAGAGCAGGAAGGAACATGGTGCCAGTTGATTGCTACTGCTGAGTACCTTGAGGCTCCCTGGGGACCTTGGTGGTATTTCTGTACTTGGAGCCAGGTTATCTGGGTCATTATCACGTTTTGTTTGTTTGTTTGTTTATTTTTTTTGTTGTTGTTTTTTTTCCCCTCTACTGGCTTTTCTCCCTCACTCCATAACTGCTGTGGCTGTCTCTTGCCCCCATCACTCTGCCTCCACCCTCCTTCATTTTTTTGTCATTCAAAGACCCGACTCTCTGCCATGACTTGAGCCGCAAATACTATAGGTACTCCAACATCCATCCCCAGCTCTGGTCTCTCTCAAGCCCAGGTGTACAGTTCATGCTAGACTCTAGCCCTCAGACGAAGGCATTTTTAAGATTTATATATCTCAAAAGAGATTTAAAAGTGTGGCTCCCCCTTTTTTCTTCTTTCACTGTCTTTAACCCAGTTCTGTTTTCTGTTTCTGCTACTCTGGTTTCCCAGCTGCAGTCCTGTATTTCATGTGAGCTTGAGTCCCGGCAGTCCAGTGCATAGATAGTCTTGATGGCTCCATCACATGCTGTGCCTCATACCTGAGGTCTCATTTACCTCTCTCTGGCTGTCCTTCTCTTCGGAGTCCAGCCTGGATGTGACTCCTTCTCCCCATTTAGCATTCAGTTTGTCTCTTCTACTATACATTGGCAAAATTTTTATAAAATAAAAATTTTTATAAAATAAAAATAATTACGGTAAAGTATTTTTTGTTTTCTATGCTGTATAGTGCTGTGACAACTCTCTAGTCTGCCATTATAACCCAGAGGCTGCTACATTGGACAATAACTGATTTAAAGAAAAAATGAGGAAGTGCCTGTCAACATCCAGCATGAAGTTGGCAGAACACGGATACAGGAATCTTCTTTTTAGGTCAAACAGGTTCTCTCCTTTTGGGGGGAAAGCACATACACACACAGGCGCACACACACATTGGTGGATGAAGAACTTGGTGGTTCTAAGAACTTTATTCCTTCTCCCACAGTTTATATATCCTAGCAAAATCCTTCAAGCAATATAAAAATTAAAATGTGGTTACATTACTGGCAGGCTGCAATTTGCGGATATAATCAAAGGATCATTGATTTTTTGTTACTTATCTTTAAAAGTCTTCTTATAAAACTTAAAAGAATCATAAATCTAAACTTTTTAAAAAAGATTTGTTTTATGTATATGAGGACACTGTAGCTATGATGGTTGTGAGCCACCATGTGGTTGCTGGGAGTTGAATTCAGGACCTTCAGAGAGCAGTCAGTGCTCTTAAGTGCCGAGCCATCTCTCCAGCCCAAATCTAAACTTTTATATATACAAAGCAATCAATCACTTTTACTTTAAGTCTTCAAGGTGCACACCTACTCATTAACAGTTGTTTATTAAATTATATCAAGAAGATGAGGGCAAAAATAGGTACAAGAGATTAATCATTGCCTGGATCACAGGAATGCCAGCCAGTGCTAGTCGGGTTGCCATTGTTCTTGTCCCCTGACCTCAAAAATCCTTTGCTCAATTATCAAAAGTGTGCCGTTCTGAACTTTAAGTTGTTCCCTTAGATTTTCTTGGTCAAAGCCACAAACAAAAGCATCTTAACCTAACTTTACTAACAATCTGCATCTCTTAGTTCTTTCTGAGGGTGGTGGTTGAATCACTAATCTGCTGCAGAAGCAGTGCTTGAAGAAGATCAATCACTGTTGTAAAGCCAATGACATTGCCCAGTGAGGGGCTGGAAACCCCCTTAAAGTTTTCCTGCAGTTCATAGATTGTGGGGGATGTGATGACGTGAGGGCAGGGAGCAGATGCTTCACAGCAGCATGAAGTCCTCAGGACACACAGTCTCGTGGGCACTTCCATCATGCCTGTGGTAACTGCTCGAGCAGGCCACAGTCCATGAGTTCTAAAGCTGTTCTGTTGTTCCTCTTGCATAGCCCCCAGCAGGTGATCCAAATTTGAGTTTTGTGGCTCTAGTTTGCCAATCCATGGGTATTAGTCAGGGTTCTAGAGGAACAGAACTGATAGAAAGTCCAGGAATCCAGTAGCTGTTCAGTGCCAGAGGCTGCATGTCTCAGCTGGCCTTCAGTACTTGCCAGAACCCTTAAGAAGGAGGCTCTGATGCCAGTGAAGGAGTTGACTCGAGCCGGTAATAGCAAGAGAACAAAGAGAACAAAGTTTCCCGCTTCCACGTCTTTTATGTGGACTGCAAACAGAAGGCGTGGCCCAGATTTAAGGTGTCCGCTTCAAAAAATCAGGATTAAAGGTTTGTCTTTTCACCTCAAAAATTCAGAGTAGAAATGAGTTGTCCCACTTAGACGACTTAATTTAAAAAAAAAAAAAAAAAAAAAAGCCCCTCACAGGTGTGCCTAGCCACTTGAGTTTTAGATAATTCCAGATGTAGTCAAGTTAACCAAGAATGGTCATCAAACTATGCTTTACTTTTATGTACTTAAAAAAAACAAAACAAAACTTATTTTAGGGCGAGTGTGGTGTCTCAGTGGTTAAGTGCACTTGCTGCTTTTTTAGAGGTCCTGGGTTTGTTCCTGCCCGTTAGTGGCTCATAACTGCTTTTAACTCCAGCCTCCAAGGGCACGTGCAAAAATGTAGTGCCCATAAACTCACCCATATACACACACAAATAAAAATAAATGATTTTTTTCTGATGCTGCAGAGGCCAGAGAAGAGTGTTGAACTCCCTCAGACTGGAGTTGCAGATATGTGCAAGCCACCATAAGGGTGCTGAGAATTGAACCTGTGTCCTCTGGAAGATGAGCAAGCGCTTTTAACCTGGAGCCATCTCTCTAGCCCTGAATCTTCTATGGAGCCCAGACTGCTCAGGTTACAACATGCTCTCTGTCTCCTGGCTCAGTCCTGCTTCACACTGCTGTCAGTCTGGACTCAGCATTTGTTGCTTGCAAGTTTTGGCTCTCTTGATGTTTGCTAGGTCATGTTGCCCCATTAGCTCCTGATGGTCTTTTGGAAGAGAGCAGTATGCTCTGCCACTTGCACAGTGGGTCTGTTGCTGCTTGTCCTAGGGCTTGGTCTTAACGTACCACCACTTCCATGACAACCCATCCATCATTCTCTAGGATGCAAGGGTTCCAATGGAAGTGATGACCAGACATTTGCATTTTCTGTCTACGGAACTCATGGTTGTTTTCAGTCATTCATTTCATGCTAGCCATGGAGAACAAAGGAGCAAGGGTTAGGGTTACTGATGTCGCAGTTACCTTAAGGACTGAGGGACCATATTTAGTATTGTGCTTCTGGTATTCTTAATAGCAAACAGACAGGCACATGGAAGTCATTAAGTATTGATTTAACAAATGAGTTGTCTTCTGACTGCTGCTTTTGTAATCCTCTTCACATCACTGACCCTGTTTAAGATTCTCAGGTAATCCCACATTGTTTCTGCATCTAGTTGACTCTTTGGAGTTGGACCTGTCAGGTTGTATCTGATTGCCTATGGACTCTCTGCTAGGCTCCATGTTCCCTGGTAGGCTGATGTGGGCTCTGGCAGGCCCGGGTTTGTGTGCTTGCTTGCTTCTGCCTGCTCTCCTTTAGCCTTGCTCCATGTTCTCAGTCTAGGTCTCCACTTAACCCTTTCCTACCACAAAGTTCTTCTCTGCTTGCTGCCTTGCTAGAACCTTCATTGGCCGATCCTCCAGGGCTTTGGGGGTTCCTGGTGCCTACGTTTTGTTCTGTATTATATGGCACAGCCCCTTCTCCTAGGTGATAGTTCTGAGGAAGATTGACTTCAGCTTGTGTGTGATTGCTCAGAAAATGTGAACTTGAGGCTAGTCCAATTCAAATTCTACCAGTGTCTTAGTCAGGGTTTCTATTCCTGCACAAACATCATGACCAAGAAGCAAGTTGGGGAGGAAAGGCTTTATTCAGCTTACACTTCCACATTGCCGTTCATTATCAAAGGAAGTCAGGACTGGAACTCACACAGGGCGGGAACTTGGAGGCAGAGGGATATTACTTACTGTCTTGCTTCTCCTGGCTTGCTCAGCTTTCTTGTAGAACCCAGCCCACAATGGGCCCTCCCCCCTTGATCACTAATTGAGAAAATGCCTTAAAGCTGGATCTCATGGAGGCATTCCCTCAAGTGAGGCTCCTTTCTCTGTGATAACTCCAGCTAGTGTCAAGTTGACACATAAAACCAGCCAGTACAACCAGAAAGCAGGTGATTACAGTTTTATCTCACTAAGGGCCCTGAGGTGATTTAGTATTCATGCATGAATGCACAAATGCCTTTTTATCCCCTGCATTATCAGAGAGGAAAAACATGGTTCTTTTATTTAGCTATGGAAAAAATGACAAGAATAAGAGACAGTCTATTGAAGATGGTAGAATAGTTACATTTCCTGCCACCATATTTAAGTTAAAAAACATTTATTTTATATTTGTGTATGGGTGTTGTCTTAGTTAGGGTATCTAATTAAACACTATGACCTAAAAGCAAGTTGTGGATAAAAGGGTTTATTTTTGGCTTATACTTCCATATCGATGCTCATCATGGAAGGAAGTCAGGGCAGGAACTCAAATAGGGCAGGAACCTGGTGGCAGGAGCTGATGCAGAGGCCATGGATGGTGGGTGGATACTGTTTATTGGCTTGCTAAACATGGCTTGCTCAGACTGCTTTCTGACAATGAACGCAGGACCACCAGCCCAGGCATGGAACCACCTACAGTGGGGTGAACCCTCCTCCATCAATCACTAATTATGAAAATGAATTGCAACGGGATCTTTTGGAGGCATTTTCTCAGTTGAGGTTCCCTCCTTTCAGATAACTCTAGTTTGCATGACAAGTTGACATAAGACGAGCCAGCACAGTCTTGCCTGTTTTATTGCTGTGAAGAGAAACTGATCAAAGCATCTCTTAGAAAATAAAGTATTAAAGCCGGGAGTGGTGGCGCATGCCTTTAATCCCAGCACTTGGGAGGCAGAGGCAGGTGGATTTGAGTTCGAGGCCAGCCTGGTCTACAAAGTGAGTTCCAGGACAGCCAGGGCTATACAGAGAAACCCTGTCTTGGAAAACCACACACACAAAAAGAAAATATTTAATTTGGGGCTTGCTTACAGTTCTAGAGTGTGAGTCTGATCACCATAGTGAGAAGGAAACAGGCATGGCCTTGGAGCAGTAGCTGAGAACTTTGCATCTTGATCTGCAGGTCATTGCTGGAATGGGTGGGCTTTTGTAATCCCAAATTCCCGTAATACATCTTCCCCAATAAGGCTTCACCTAATCCTTCCCAAACAGTTCTGCTAACTATGGACCAAGCTTTCAAATATATGAGCCTATGGGGGTTATTCATATTCAAACCACTAATGCCTGTGTATGTGTCTGTGCACTACATGAATGCCTGGTACCAACGAAAGCCCGAAGAAGGCATTGGGTCCCCTGGGACTAGAGTTAGAAAGAGTTCAGAGCTGCCACATGGGTTCTGGGAATTGAACTCCAGTCTTCTGGAAGAGCAGCCTGTGCTCTTAACTGAACCATCTCTCCAGCAACTGGCACCGTATTTTAAAAATGTGAATGTAAAGCTAGTCAGTAGCTTATCTATAAATCCAGAATTCCTACTCCAGGATGGAAGGTGGAGACGGGAGACTCCTTGGAAGTTTATGGGTGAGGCAGCCTGGCATATGGTGAACAACAAGAGACTCTGGCTCACATGTGTTGGAAGGAGAAGCTTGACATTAGAAATTGTCTTTAGATTTTCACACATGTGCTGTGGCAGGCTTATGTGCAATGTGTGTTTGTGTGTGTATTATATATATATATATATATATATATATATATATATATATTATTTGCACAGATATACCAAGATGAAAATAAAAAGAAAGAAACCGTGTCTTGTTTTCTTATGGGACCTCCTGATACTTGAGCATGTCTTTGTAGGCATTAGTCCAGTATTCTTTGTTAGTCCTGGAGGTGGCCATAATTCTGCTTTTCTCTTGTTTGTAAAGCTTCTTAGTGGTGTTGAAAGGTTAACAACGGACTGTAGGGCATTTTTTGTTTGACTTACCTTAGACCCTTGCTCATTGATTCAGTGACAGCCATTGGGAAGCTGGTGTGTATTTCAGGCTAAGTACAGTCTTGTGTTTACAGGCTTGTAAAGCTAATTGTAAATGGCAGCTTGCTGTGAAGCATGAGCTGACTAAGGGGCAGGAGGGTCACTACCCAGGCTAGCATGGCAGTTATGTATGTAAGTGGGCAAGTTCAAAACTAAAGTGCTCTCATTTCTGCTCTAGAATTCCAACATCAACCTGTAGAACGAGTAATCTAACTTGAGTACTTGCTGTCCTCTCAGAGGCTCACTGCCTCTGGCTGCCAACCTGGGCCGAGTCCTGGAAGCTTCTAGCCTCCCAACAATCTTATCTAGGCCTAGCATTTTTTCAGCCTCTGAGACTTACTGCTCAGTAAGTTCACCCTTTCTAACCCTTTCTGAATTCTGGCTGGCTGGTTCAACTCAGCTGTTCTGGCTCAAACTCTTCTCCAAACTGACTGATTCAATCTGGCTTCTCTCCTGAATTGCTCTGCTTGGCCTCAAATTAATTCTGGCAATCTGTTTTTACTCTTCAGGCTCCTTATTCTTTGGCTTGATCTGTCTTTACCTGCGTCTAGTTTGTGCTGTCTCTGCAACCTGTCTCTCTATAAAACTGTCCTGGTAAAACTGCCTCCTCTCTCTGTACTGCCCCTTAAGTAGCTTCCCTTACCTCTCTTCTCTTGCAAGTTGGGCATATCCTATTCTGTCAGATCTTTCTCTGATTCATCATGTTGTCTGCTACTCAATTAGATATCACTTTCAAAGGTGGGTGTTTCTACAAACTGTACCTTCATTGTTTGGGATTAAAGGTGTGCACTAAGGGTGTGTCTGTATTCCTGGAAGAGGGTTTAAGGTGTGTCTAAGGGCTGAGCCACACCACAACTAGAAACAAGTTTTTCCAGTAAACAACACAATCTTGGTTCACAGTGTAATCAGATAACTTCTTATTCTAACTGCTGTTAGTGCCACATTAGCAATTTTCTGAGTACTTAGGCAGGAATCTTATGCACTCCATTTTAACTCACAACCAGAGACAGGCTCAGAGGCTTAAGCTGCTCTACAGTGTGTTCATTCCCACATCAGCCACTAACTGTAGTGATGCCACTTTGTGTCACTATTAACATGTCAGTGAAGTGGAGCACAGCCTGTCAGCTGTCACTGAACTCCCTGGGGTGCAGTCACTTAGGTCAGCAGTACTTTACATGTCATGGGGCCACCTTCTCATTAGTTCAGCCGTATAATCTTTTGATTATGATATTACTTATCCAGGCCACATAGTTCTCAGGGAGTGAGAACTGGGAGATCTTCTTAAAATCATTATTTATTTAATTTTCATTACATTAAAACTTTTAATTTTGTGTATTGTCTGTGTTTTGTGTGTTGCCAAGGTGAGCCTGTGGAGGTCAGAGCACAACTGTGGGAGTCGATTCTCTCTTCCCATGTGGCTCTCATTGATCAGGAGGTCAGTGTAGGGCATCTGGGGCCTGGAACTAGATATGGGTGGTTTTGAGCCACCATGTGGGTGCTGGGAATCTAACCTGGGTCATCTGCAAGAGGAACAACACTGTTTACTTCAGAGTTACCTCTTTAGCTCCTAAGAACTATTTCTTAATTACTTGTGGATCTTACTTACCATTTACCTTGAGGCCCATATGAGGCATGACAGTTAATATTTGAGGAAGTAGCTGAGAACTGGAGCTGCTCTCATGTGTTTTTGGCAGTGCTGTGGTCTGCTAGGAAACAGTAACAGGTCATCTTCTTGCTTTTCAGGATCTGAATGAGTTTAAGGAGATGGCAATATGTGTCTTCCCCAGGTAAGCCTTCTTCAAGAGCCCTGATGTTTAAGACACTGAGTGAGGCATATGCAGCACAGTCAGTCAGGTGGACAAGCTGGGAAGCGATGTAGTGGATGGCACATCCCCAGCTTTGCCATAGTTGACTGTTTAAATTACAGGTAGTTTGATCATGTCATTAAAGATCAGACTCTAACTTAGAGTGAAAGTGGAAAGTAGTTGACAGCTCCCTTTTTCTCCCCTGCTTCCTGCTGTCTGAAGGACTGGTGAAGGGTCCTGTCCCAGTCTGGCCATGCACACATGTGCGAAGTACCTATTTAATTGTTGATGTGTCTCAGCTGACAGTGCTGTTTCCTCAGTTAAGAACTAGAGGATAGAGGCTCTCCCCATCCTCGCTCCTGCCATCCAGTGTCGGCTTCTCCCCCGTCTGGGTAGCCAGGCCACTGAGCACTCAGCTGTACTGTAGGGGAGACAGGCGTGGACAGACAGGATCTTGGTTAGTGCTGAGTGCAGGATACAGAACACCCGCCCCTGGGAGCAGCTTCAGACCTGGCTCGGTTTATTAGTGAAGCAGAGACCTAATAAACCCCCTTTGAGGGGGCATGGGGGCGAGTCTACATTATTGGGGTGCTGGGGTTGCCTCATTTGCATGAGGAAGAATTCTAGGTGCTGCTGTACTTGACCTTAGGAGGGGAAAGGAAGTTTAACCTGATCATTGCCTACATGACCTCCTGAGGAGGCAAGGGTCAGGGTACAAGACAGCGTGCACCAGGACCTGCAGGCCCAGAGCTGAGGGAAGCAATCCTACTCCTGCCGATTGTCCCCATTCTTGCTCCAGGCCTGCTCCTTTTGATCCCATGACTCCCTGGCCCCACACATCTTCTATCTTTGATTAATGCCAGTACTGTTAGTGTTTTCCACAGCATTACATTGCATACTAGTTTGACTATGCCATGTGTACATGTCTGAGGAACCATAAGTAAAATTCATGGAGCTTAAACAGTAAGACAATATGTCTTTTGAAGGCGGGCAAGTTAGGGTAGCTGTTGCTACTATAGCCACAGTGTTTATATTTATGTGGAACTAGATTTAGATAGAGAGAATTTGTCCATGGTCACTCTCTTCCCTGCTATTTCTGGTCCCTGTAGTAGACTAGTTAAGTGTTCTCCTTTTTCTCATTGTTGTGATGCACTACCTGACAAAATCAGCTGGCACACGGTTTGAGGGTACAGTCTGTCTTGACGGGAAAGGGAGGGTGGGGTTTTGGAGTTGAGTACTCCTCACAAGGACTGACTTCCCGCCTTCCTCTGCTATTTTACCCCCTCAGTGGCATAGTGCTGCCAGCTCTCTAGGTGGGTCTTTCTTCCTCAGGTACCCTCTGAAAACTTCCTCAGAGCCTGACACAGGTGTGCTCGTAGTTGATTTCAAATCCAGTCACGTTGACAGTGGAGCTTAGCTGCATTGTAAGAAATAGTAGCAGGAAACTTCCCAATGCAGATTTTGGCTTCCATAAGAGTTCAGACTGCAAACCAGATGATGGCAGTGGGCAGTGGCAGTCTGGAAGAGTGGATCATAGAGCAGGCAAAATGTGCAGTGCCTGCCTCCCTTTCAAGATGGATGCTAGCTAGCCTCATCCCTCCAGGGACAGGAACAGAACCTGTACCTTTGGTTTAGCATGGACTGCACACAACACTTAGGTGAGTGAAGGAAGCCAACAGGTGGGACTCTGTCCTCAGCTCATCAACCACATTGCCACTCGGTTCACACTGACCAGTGCGTTTGTTTCATCTGTCCACTTCTATGTATTTTATGAAAGTATTGAATATATGAAGAATGTTTTATTTATGAAACATTTTAAGTATTTTTATATTTTAGCAAAGTACATTTTCAGTATTGGTATATATTTTATTTACCTTATTAAAATGTATTTTGTTTCCAGACTCTTGGATACTAAGTTGATGGCCAGCACACAGCCTTTTAAGGTATTATTCAAATCTGAACTATCACTCATATGATATAATTTGAGATTTCTGTTTGTTTGAGACAGACTCTTGGTATGCCAGGCAGGCCTTGAACTTACCCTGTAGCTGATAATAGTAGCCTTGAACTCCTGATCCCCCTGCCTTTGCCTCCCATGTGGTGGGATGCAAGTGTGTGCCATCATGTCCAGCTTTCTTTGAAATTTTTTCTATTACCACAAATAGCTTTGGAATTCTGATCTAGTTAAATGCTATTTCAGACACATTAAAAATTAGAAAGGAAGAAGAGAGAATTTGGAAAAGAACAGAAATAATATAAAAATGTGAAGTTATCTTTATTTTTCCCATTTTTGAAAGTATATCACTATCACCCGGAGCATGCGTGTGTGCGTGTGTGCATGCGCGCGCGCACACACACACACACACACACACAGGGTTTCTCTGTATAACTGCCTTGGCTGTCTTGGAATTTGCATTGCAGACCAGACTGGCTTTGAATTCAGAGATCTACCTGCTTCTGCCTCCCAAGTGCTGGAATTAGAGATGTGCTCAACCACCGCCCAGCTTGTCATATATGTCATGTATGTTATTGGATAGGTTATACCTGCAAACAGTTTGTCCTTCTCTGCCTGCCTTCTTATTTTGCATATTTGGACGTACATTCTAATAAGCATGGTTTAAGTTAATGTGTTTACATTTGTGTCAAGGCCTTTCTGAAGCCCCTGAACAATACATTAGGACAGTGCTTTCTAGTGCTGTGTCTCTACCTGCAGTCCTGGGCGTTAAGAACTGCCTGTAGCTTCTCTGTAGTGCCTGGCAAAGTACTGTCATCCCCAACCCCTCAGCACACGTGGAAGTTTTTCTCCCTCTGCCAGTTTTCCCCCCCACAGTTTTGCTTTTGTAATGAGGTTGGCTTTAAACTCTTCATCCTGCTGCCTCAGCCTCCCAGGTAGCTGGGATTACAGGTGAGCACCAGGACTGCCTGAGTTTATAGGTTTTACACTCTTAAGTCTTTCCATTCATCTTACCTTTCAATAGTAAATGTGTTCTAATGGCTTCTATTCTTTTAAGAGACACAAGAGGGCAGTGTGGTATGCATTTTCCACCTGTATACCCTAAATTGGCTCTCCTTATCTCTTGCTCTGAGATGACATATTCTAATTCTTCACTTATTGCTTTGCAGGATATCATTAACAACACATCCCTTGCAGAGTTGGAAAAGCGGTTGAAAGAGACACCTTTTGACCCTCCTAAAGTTGGTAAGAATATTGAACATGAAAACCATCAAACTTTGGAAATTACTAGTATGTTATCTGAAATGTCTTGGAAATGGTAATGTGTTATTTGTGGACTTTGACTGGGTTAACGTTCAGGCCCTTGCTAGATGGCTGCTTTCTGAATAAAGATGGTATTCTAGTTCTGTGTCTAGCTGTAGCCACATCATGTTAAGAGCTTCATGGTAGCCATTCACTGTGACATTTGGCAATTAAAGTTTTAAGGCTTTTATTTCCTAATGGAATTCTCCCAAAACTTGATGTATCCTTTTATTTGGTGCGTTGTTTGAACATAGACAGTGTGTCAGTGACTGATCATTGGAAATACAATGAAAATACATTTTGGGTCTCAGAGAACCTAAGAACTGGGCATGCTGCTGAAATAAGAGCACACCTGTGTCCTCTGAGCTAAACATTATCACTGAGGAAAGCCTGTGTTGAGGCGCTGTGTCCTCGGTCCTGTTACTCACATTGTGTTGCTGACCTGCAGGTAGCATTCTATGGGCTGTGGTCAGAGACACTGATCACAGCACTAATGGTCAGGGAAGTAGGGTAGCATTGCTTCCCTTCTGGGTAATAGTCCAAGAATCCAATTACGATGTGAACTGGGCTGAGGGAGGGAAACCAATGCCCTGTGTGTAACTGTGTAATGGGATGATTGATCTGGGGAATAATGATCTTCAGCAGGTGCTGTCCAGGGTCTTACTTCAGCACTACATTGTTAAAAGGCTTTCTTTCTTAGCAAGTGTCAAGCACAATATTTGGTAGTAAGGATATTAAAGAATTTTTACATAAAAAGCATAAATGGTTCCAGCCATTCTATCACTAGTTTCCACTCTTGCTTCAGATGAGGCAGTGGCCTTTTTAACACTCATTTCCTGCTTGATTTTAGGAAATAATTACTTATGAATAAGAGCTGTATCCTGTCCTATTATTTTCGTATTTCTTTGGCACAGAATTTACTCAAAAGCAGATTATTCTCACATTCATTCCACACTTATATGTGTGACTAAGAATCAACTTATAAATGGTTTTGTAGTACAGTGGCCCCATGGACTAAGGGCAGCATTACAACAAGCTCTGATTTATTTTGGGGTTGAGTGTGCTTTTGTCTGTATAAATTGCTAGGTTTGGACCCTGCTGCATCTGGTTGGACTTGCTTGTTTTATGGGACTATATGGGACACTGGTGGATGATGGTTATGAGCATATGGCATGTTCCAGGATCCTGCCATTTGCTGCCCTTCCCCAAAAGCCTTACGAGGGAAGGTGGATTATCATCTCATTTTTAGACAGCTGGGGGGCTTAAGAGTGCAATGCTTTGTCCAGGGTCACGTTTGTGTGAGTGATGGAGGAGAGGTTGATGGTCATCGCATGACCTCTCAGTGCTGCTGGTTTGTTATTTACTTTGTTTACAGAGTCTTACTTTGTAGCCGAGGTTGGACTAGAACTCACTATTTAGCCTAAGCTGGTCTCAAATTTGCTGTGGTTCTTTTGCCTCAGCTCCCCACATACATCAATTGCAGGTGTGGCTACCATGCCCAGCTCAAAGTCCTGCTTAGTCTCTGCTTTGTCCTACGTGTATGGTAAGAGTTGCAAGGAGGAATTGTCACAGGATGGGAAACATAAGATTGCAAATGGCTCCAGTCAGTGTGGCTGCGGAGGCCTACAGCTGAATCTTGGAATAAGGAAACTGAGGCCTTTTTTTTCCGTCTGAACTGAAATTCCCATTTTTAGGGATTTTGTTATCTCATATTGTAAGACTAGAACTGAGAAATAAGACAGATTTCTTCGTGTCTTCAGGCCACATATACAATGCACAAGACTGCAGTGTGGATTTGGCCAGACATCATACTTCATATTTTGCAGTGCTCTGGGAGAAATTGATCGTTTTTTACTTCCTCTTTAGAAAGTGCGGAAGGCTTTCCAAGCTATGACACAGCTTCCGAGCAGCTTCATGAGGCGGGGTACGATGCCTACATCACAGGACTCTGCTTCATCTCCATGGCAAATTACTTAGGTACTTGAGATAAATGTTTCTGTCAAATAGAGTGGATAGACCAGGCTCAGATAACAGATTCATTTGTGTTTCTCCTGGTGCGGAGACTTGGAATCCCAGGATTGAGGTGCCCACACCTGGACACCCGCTTTCTAACAGTTGTCATTTACATATCCTCACACTGTAGAGTGCTGGAGGGAGGAAGCACCTGTATTTCTTGTGAAGGAACCCTATTTGACCCCCAGATAGCTCATTTAAGGACATCATTGCTTGGGATTCGGCTTCCATGTGGGAGTGGGGAAGGGCTGGCAATATGTGTCACCACTGTGGTCCTAGGGTCTGGCCATCCTTACAGAAACAGGAGGGTATGGAGAGGGGAGCTAGAAGAGTTGAGGCGGGGACACTCGAGAAGGGACAGCTGCCTTCTGCCTGTTGTAAGATGTGTGGACCTTCAAGGATACCATTACCCCTCTCTGAATGTAACCCACCATGTCTGAGCTTCTGCACGTTGACCATGTTCTGTGCATAATATTCTGCTTCTCTTCTCTAGGTTCTTTACTCAGTCCTCCAAAAATGTGTGTGTCTGCCAGATCAAAGCTCATTGAACCCTTTTTTAACAAGTAAGTAATCGGAGGGTTGCAGCCTGGTTCTCACACTGTGAACAAGACTCATATCTTGGGGGACAGAGATCCAGGGTACACTTTAATTAAATATTTCTCATCTTTGGTAGCTCAGATGTCTTTTGAAAGTAGAAGTTGGCTTTTTGGAAAGAAAGTTTCTGATGGCATAGGTCTTTTCCAAAAATAAAAGATAGTGGTTTTGGCATGTAAATTACCTTCAAGGGATGCTTGTGTTTTAGTTAAATCCACTTCCTATCAAACTTTACACATGACATTATTATTTATTCATATTTGCCTTATTAACTGATTACATGTTATTTCTAAGGAGATGTTAGATAAATAGTATGCTGATCTAGGAAGCCATGCTTCTAATTGCATGCTCATTGGCTCTCTGTTTGCCTCTTTTTCCTTTTTTTTTTTTTTTTTGGTTTTTCGAGACAGGGTTTCTCTGTGTAGTCCTGGCTGTCCTGGAACTCACTCTGTAGACCAGGCTGGCCTCGAACTCAGAAATCCGCCTGCCTCTGCCTCCCAAGTGCTGGGATTAAAGGCATGCGCCACCACGCCCGGCTCCTCTTTTTCCTTTTGTGGTATGCAGGGGATTGAACCATGGTCTCATGCATGCTAGTGTTCTCCTGTCTATCTCATCTAATGAGGGAAAAACTTGTACCTGCGATTTCTGAAGAAGTCTTAAATTCAGAGCATTTTTCAAGAATCTCAAAGATTGTTATTTCATAGTGTGGTTTGTGCTTACTTGGCAAGGTCTAAACTAAAGTTATAGATGTGATGCTTAGCATCCGAGTTTTGCTCTGTGCCACAGCCCTCAGCCTTTTTCTTGGTCTCAGCTTCTCTGATGGAGTTGATATTAGATTCTGTGTGAGCCAAACAGAGTGAGACAGGCACACCTATCATGGTGTAAACAGCTGTTTCAGAGTTGGGAGTGTCATCACTTCTGTACATCATGTGCAGCAGATCCATTGTATCACGGCTTTACAGGGGAGGATATTGTTTCCTTAGGGTGTCTATATTAACTGTAGGTCTATAGTTCTTTACTTGATATGCTGTAGTGACAACTGCTACTTCCAAACCAAGATTCTTACAGGCTCTGGATAGTGTTATTCCCTGAGTTAGCGAGTTTTTTGTTTTGTTTTTTTTTTTTTAAAGATTTATTTATTTACTTATTTATTTATTATATGTAAGTACACTGTAGCTGTCTTCAGACACTCCAGAAGAGGTCATCAGATCTCATTACGGATGGTTGTGAGCCACCATGTGGTTGCTGGGATTTGAACTCAGGACCTTCGGAAGAGCAGTCCATGCTCTTAACCGCTGAGCCATCTCTCCAGCCCCTGAGTTAGTGAGTTTTATTGTGAATTATAATGTGGCTTTATTTTCTTTTTTCTCACTATCTTTCTCCTATCATTATTAATCCTATCTGTGCGTGTTTTACCTACATTATATCTGTACACCATGTGTACAGTATTTTTTTTTTTTAATCCTTCTTAAATCTGTGCCATGGACCATGGAAGCCACTGGTGCCAATGCCAATACATACGATTGAAGTTTTAGGTATCCTTACATTTTTATGGACATGGTCTTTCTTTCTTTCTTTCTTTCTTTCTTTCTTTCTTTCTTTTTTAATAAAAAACAACATTTAATTGGGACTGGCTTACAGGTTCAGAGGTTCAGTCCATTATCATCAAGGTGGGAGCATGGCAGCATCCAGGCAGGCATGGCCCAGGGCCCAGGAGGAGCTGAGAGTTCTACATCTTCATCCAAAGGCTGCTAGTAGAATACTGACTTCCAGGCAACTAGGGTGAGGAGCTTATGCCCACACCCACAGTGATACACCAGGTCCCACCTATTCCAACAAGGCCACACCTCCAAATGGTGCCATTCCCTGGTCCAAGAATATACAAACCATCACATTCCATTCCCTGGCCCCCATAGACTTATTCAAACACATGAGTCTATTCGGGGGGGGGGGAGGGGAGGCATACTTAAACATAGCATAATTCAAAATGCATTTAGTCCAAATTTCAAAGTCCTTGTAGTCTATCGCAGTCTCATCAATGTTAAAAGTCCATAATTGAAGGTCTCTTCTGAGATTCATCCAATCACTTAACTGTAATCCCCAAAGAAAGACAGGAATCCAGCTGGGCAAATTCCAAACTCTGCATCTCCATGGCTGATGTCAAAGCGGTCTTCAGATCTCCACTCCTTCTTCATTTTTGTTGGCTGCAACAAACTGCTTTCTCCTGGGCTGGCTACACTCCCTGTTAGTAGCTTTCCTCACCATGTATCCCATGTCTTTGGCATCTTTAACATCTTTGAGTCTCCAAGGCAAAATCAGTGTTACAGCTTCTTGTTTCAGTGTCTGGGATTCCACTTGATCTTTTGGGCTCCTCCTAAGGACTGGCATCACTTCTCCAGCTCTGCCCTCTAGCACTCTAAGCTCAGGTTGATCCACTTCACTACAGCTTCTGTACTTGGTGATAATCCCATGGTACTGACATCTCCAATACACTGGGGTGTTCCACTCCAACTAGGCTTCACCAATAGCCTCTCATAGGCTCTATTCATGATGCCAAGCTTCAAATCCTTTGCATGACCCCTTGAGTCCTGGGCCATCAACTTCAACTGAGGCTGCACCTTCACCAATGGCCTTTCATGACCTTTCACAGTGCCAAGTCTCAGCTGCTCTTCATGACCCCTCCATGCTTTCAAAACCAGTACCACCTTAGTGACTCTTTCCCATAACCATGTACAGCTGCAGCAGGAGGTACAACCTTGGCTATCTCTGGAACACAGCTTCTTTGTGTTTGAAGAAAACACTTCCCAGAAGATTTCACCTCAGTGATGCTGGTCTCTTCTTAATCACCACTAATTTGGACATGGTATTTTTCAAATTGAAATGTTCAGTTCCTGCACGTATTTGAAGCGGAAGTTCTCACTCAACTTACCAAGTCAGGTGTTATGGGTACCGACTGGGTCACAGGGTGACTGCATCTAGCTTCTGAGTCTCACATGTCCTCAACAGAGCAGAACAGCCTGCCCAAGAGCTTTTCTGCATGTGGTGAACAGGGGAATTTTTGAACATTGAGATAACAGAGCATGAGTAGTATAATCATAACTCTTTGGCTTATTAGTAGCATTCTTCAGTGTCACCCACAAAGACCACAGTGAGCTCATATGCGGGTGCAGGAGGTTCTGCCTGGTGGTCACCTCTGACTCAAGCCATAACAGTTCATATTGACCTTTAACTCGATAGGTCCTATGTAAAGCTTTGTGGAATTCCTTAAGATTAACAAGCTTCAGGATGTATAGAACATAACATCAATGGATTTGTGATCAGCATGACCCTGCTCTGAGTCAAGTTAGTTTTCTGTGTCTGTGACTGGCAACATACTGTTACAGCAACAGTATGAAATAGCTGTCAGGCATGGAACAAAATGGCTACAGCTATTCTGGGGTTGGGCGAGGTGGTTAGACCACATCATCTTCCTTCCTAGCAGTCACATTGCTCTTGTTTGCAAGTCTGACTTATCATATTCAAACTTTAGTTTTGTCATTTTTCAAGTTACCATGTTTATAAACATCAAACATTGGCTCCCCACATTAAATCAATTAATGATTTTGGAAAAATATAACTTTTCTTGTTGCCTGTAACAACATTTCATCACACTGTGAATCCTGAGATTGGATTATTTACTGAAAAAACTGTTTCTAGTTGTGGTGTGGCTCAGCCCTTAGCACACACCTTAAACCCTCTTTCTGGAATATAGATATACCCTTAGTGCACACCTTTAATCCCAAACAATGAAGGTACAGTTAGTTTGTAGAAACACCCACCTTTGAAAGTGATATCTAATTGAGTAGCAGACAACACCATGAATCAGAGAGAGATCTGACAGAATAGGATATGCCCAACTTGCAAGAGAAGAGAGGTAAGGGAAGCTACTTAAGGGGCAGTACAGAGAGAGGAGGCAGTTTTACCAGGACAGTTTTATAGAGAGACAGGTTGCAGAGACAGCACAAACTAGACGCAGGTAAAGACAGATCAAGCCAAAGAATAAGGAGCCTGAAGAGTAAAAACAGATTGCCAGAATTAATTTGAGGCCAAGCAGAGCAATTCAGGAGAGAAGCCAGATTGAATCAGTCAGTTTGGAGAAGAGTTTGAGCCAGAACAGCTGAGTTGAACCAGCCAGCCAGAATTCAGAAAGGGCTAGAAAGGGTGAACTTACTGAGCAGTAAGTCTCAGAGGCTGAAAAAATGCTAGGCCTAGATAAGATTGTTGGGAGGCTAGAAGCTTCCAGGACTCGGCCCAGGTTGGCAGCTGGAGGGGTAGTAAGCCTCAGAGACTACAATTACCATAGGAGGATAAAAGGTACTTTTTCTGGAGGTCAACTTATTTCATTACTATCTTATTTTTTTTATTTTTCTTTTGTAACAGGGTCTCATGTAGCCTCTGTCCTCAGACTTTCTGTGTAGCCGAGGAAGATTTTGTATTTCTAATAGTCCTGTTTCTTTCTTCCAGGACAATTAATTTTTATAGTCATTTCTCTAAATGTAGATTTCCCATACTGGCATGAAGTCTGCTGAGCACCGCGCTGCCCTCACACATCACACACATCACACAGTTGTGTGTTTTGTTGTCATCAGATTTCTGTTTTAAAAGTTTGAGGCAGGTTGGCAGGATGGCTCAGTTGGTAAAGGCTCTTGGCAAATCATCTTCCAAGCCTGGCAACCTGAGTTTGGTTCTTAGTAACCATTAAAGGTGGAGTGAGAGAATTCACTCTACAGAGTTGTTGTGACTTCCACACTCATGCTGTAACATGTGTACCCACATACACATGGCATGCACACATAGAATAATAATTATGTATAGAATTTTTAACAAAGAAGAAAGGGATAAACCTTGACCAAAAGATAAATTTATATTTCCATTTGAAAATTGTGTGTGTGCATGTGAATGTGTGTGTACCCGCTGACAATGGAGATGGAACCCTGTATCCCATGTGTGCTAAACCTTACGACTGAGTTATACCTCCAGCCAGTGAAGTCCGTATGTATGTGCATATTTGTGTGTGTGTGTGTGTGTGTGTGTGTGAGAGAGAGAGAGAGAGAGAGAGAGAGAGAGAGAGAGAGAGAGAGAGAGAG
>NC_034601.1:9592670-9608432 GCF_900095145.1 Mus pahari | reverse complement strand
TAGCTGTCTGTCTGCAAGGCATTATAAGCAGGGGTTCCTCCTCTACTTAGCACTGCCTCCCTGCCCTGCTCCCTAAAAAACAGTTGTGGTTGTGGTAAGATGTAGGTTTTACATTTTTAGTTTTAACGCTAGCAGTGAAATAGTTTACCCTTTAGCTGTAGGCCTGAGTGTGGAGACTGCAAGTGTGAAGTGTCTCCTTTTGTGTGTTCTGCTTTCAAGCAGGAAGATTGTGCCAGCCTGGTCAGCAAGCAAGATCACTTTGAACTGGGCAGTTAAAAATGTTAATATCCTGTTATTCTGATGACGATAGTGCTACAGTTATGGAGGGTGGTGACAGCATATTTAAGAGCAGCGAGTAGAGAGGAGAAGACGATTCCTTATAGCCCAGTCCCCCAAATAAAGCTCACTCGTGTTTTATTCCTTTCATCTAAGGAAAATGACTATGTTCTGGCGATTTTAATTGTAGTCAACCTGCCCTGTGCTCTTGATGGATTACATGTGTGTATCTGCCCAAGAGCTACCTGCATTTCGAATGACACACGCACACACACACACACACACACACACACACACACACACACACACGTGTGCGCACACACACACATACACACACCAGTTAACTTTGATATGCCTTGACTAGCTTAATGGCTGGGTTCTTCTAATCCTCCCCTTGACTAGCAAACACTCCCCTCTGGTATTCAGAGTTAACACCTTTTAAAATCCATATTTCATGTCTGCTACCCCAGACTCAATCAGGGAAGTGGCTAGGGCCACTCACCCATATCCATTTATTTATTTATTTATTTATTTATTTATTTATTTATTTATTTATTATTTATTGTATATAAGTACACTGTAGCTGTCTTCTGACACACCCCAGACTCAATCAGGGAAGTGGCTAGGGCCACTCACCTGAATTCATTTTATATATTTATTTATTTAATATAAGTACACTGTAGCTGTCTTCTGACACATCCCAAGAGGGCACTGGATTCCATTACAGATAGTTGTGAGCCACCATGTGGTTGCTGGGAATTGAACTCAGGACCTCTGGAAGAGCAGCCAGTGCTCTTAACCACTGAGCCATCTCTCCAGCCCACCCGAATTCTTACATGGCTGGTCTATTCTATGCCTCTTTCATGGCGACTCTGCTTCTTCCTTTCAACCCTAAAAGTCCTGCCTCTGTCTTTCCTGCCCTGCCATTGGCTGCTGATATCTTTATTTACTAATCAGAGCCAACTTGGGGCAGGGTCCCTCAGTGTCTTTAGTGCAGACACTATTATAGCAGTTTTGGGGATCAAAATGAACATCATAACACAAGCGGCATTAGGCCCAACCCACTTCAGGAAATAGACAGGGTCTTTTCTTTAATTTTTTTCTTTTTTTACTTAATAATAGTTGGGGAATACATAGTGAGTGCAGATGCATGCATACCGTAGCTCATGTATACATACCTTAGTTCATGTGTGGATGTTAGAAGACAACTTTGGGGAGTTAGTTCTCTCCTTTTTCCCCAAAGATTTATTTATTTATTATATGTAAGTACACTGCAGCTATCTTCAGACATTCCAGAAGAGGTGTCAGATTTCCTTACGGATGGTTGTGAGCCACCATGTGGATGGTGAGATTTGAACTCAGGACCTTCGGAAGAGCAGTCGGTGCCCTTAACTGCAGAGCCACTCTCCAGTCCTCTCCTTTTATCTTTATGTGGGTTCTGGGGATCAAACTCAGGTTGTCAGGCTGGCCATCTTGATGGCCCTGTTTTTGTTTTTTGTTTTGGTTTGTTTGTTTGCTTTTTTACACAATATGTATGGCTCAAAATTTATCAAAGTTGATTGGCTTGTTTGTTTCTGGGTGGTTTTTTTTTTTGTTTTTGTTTTTTTTCGTCAGGGTCTCTCTATGTAGTCCTGGCTGTCGTAGAAGCCACTCTGTAGACCAGTCTGGCCTTGAGCTCATGGAGGTCCTTCTTCTGCCTCCTGTGTGCTGGGATTAGAGGTGCGAACCACTTCATTGAAGTGATTGAGAGGCTGAAGGATTCGAGCCTCTGCTCACTGCTATCAGTGCCATTTATCCCCAGCAGTGTGTACTCCAGGTCAGGAGTGCTTAGTGGCAATGTGTGGGAGAGGACATAGTCTCCTGTCTCTGCTCAGCCCCCAGAGAGCTCTGTTTTACCTTCTGTCCCTGGTCATACCGTGCCATCTCCCCTCCTTATAGCTTGCCACTTGTTAGTGCAAGTGTGAGCTGTGTTGCTAGAGGCACATGTGTCACAGGGCCACAGGACTGTTTTCTGTCCGTGTTTAAGAGTTAAACCATTTGCTCACTCTCCTGTGTCCCATCTTTCTCATCTGCAAATTGTGACTGCTAGGACTCTTCTTTGGGACTCTGAGGGCAGAAAGACACAGTATAGCATGCTCCTCCATGCCCAGCACACAGGCCTTGGGCAGCTCGTCTCTCTGGACAGGGGTGGAGAGTGGAAGGGGGGCTGTTTGATTCTTACAGGAGACACTGTATAATCGTATCTTTTGCACTGTCCATATTCTTTAAATAGGACTTTGTATTAAATTAGAACCCTTGGCCAGAAAGCAGAAGAACTGTGGTTGTAGGGAGAAGACTTGAATGGGTTACTTTTCATGTTTTGTTTTCCCCTTAGGGCCAAATGACCATCATCTGCTGGCTGCCGAGTGTTCAGTGGTGTTTTCACCAGGCAGGGGTAGTAAGGAGATGACATCTACCAAATTATTCAGCACATGCTGTTTCTTTCCTTTTTTCTTTTCTACCTGCTTTACTAAGATAGAAGTTGAGCATACCATGGTTCATCTATCCATCTAGATATAATTTAATGTTTTGGCATATAAAGTTAGTTTTTAAGAATTCATTTTGTGGATATATATATTTATGTAGGTGTGCACCATACACAGATGTGTGGTGGTCAGAGGACAACTTTTGGGAGCCAGTTTTCTGCTGCCGTTATGTTTCTGGGGACCCAGCTCGATTCATCAGGCCTATGTGGCAAGAACTTTGACTCACTGAGCCATTTACCAGCCAGGGCTGTTAATTTTTTAAAATTGTAATAAAACATCCATAACTTTTTCTATCTTTTCCGTTTAAATACAATATTGAGCAAGCACTAACACCCTCTAATTGTAGAACCTTTTGAACCCCCAGCAGAACTGTCAGACCCTCAGGCACCCCCAGCCTGCTTTCTCTCTCTGAACCTTTCAGCTTCCTAAGGGTGCGTCCTCTGGTGGCCCGTTTGGTTTTGAGCAGTGCATTGCTCCAGTGGAGCCTGATGTGCTAAAACTATTGACATTTTAGAAACACCAGGAACAATTTCTTTTGTAATTGTGGTATATCATGATCACTTCTTGGACTCCCAATCTTCCAGATGCATAGATGTGTCTTTGTGGGACTGTCTCTACTAAGAGGTTGACTTAAAAGCAATGTGGCAGAGGTGTGGGGGGTAGCTGTAGTCCCAGGGACTATCTGCTGGACAAGAGTCACATCAGCCAGATGGATGGGTCTTGGTGTGTAGCCCAGGCTGGCCTTGAGTTTGTGATCTTCTTGCCTTGGCCTCCTACTTGCACTGTCGCGTTTGGCTCTAAAAGTAGTTTTGTGCACTGTTGTTCATCAAGGGGAAGGCGCTTTCTGTCTGGGGTATACCGAATTACTCATACTTGGTATCAGTTGCTACTGACTCAAGTTGGTTGGTATCATCTTGTCTAATTTCATTTTGAACTTTCGATTGCCAAAACACTTATTGGTGGGGCTGTGGAGATGGCTCAGTGGGTAAAGAGCTTGCTGCGCACACTGAATTTAGATTCCCATCATCCACTTAAAAAGCTGGCCATGGTGTGCATGGTTTTCCTTTCTGGGAAGCAGCAGCAGCAGGATGAGCCCAGGGCCTTGTTGTCTAGAAGCTTCAGTGTTAGTGAGCGA
Organism: Mus pahari; assembly: GCF_900095145.1. NCBI lineage: Eukaryota > Metazoa > Chordata > Mammalia > Rodentia > Muridae > Mus > Mus pahari. The sequence continues at coordinate 9,604,496 of NC_034601.1, read as the reverse complement.
CTCTATCTCAAAACATGCAGTGGAGAGTTCTTGAGGAGGAAAACACCAAGGATGGCTTTATGGCTTGAAAGTACACACACACACACACACACACACACACACACACACACACACATACAGCTGTGCCATTTCAGTGGCTTCATTAAAAGACTGCTTTTTAAGGAAGCATTAAGAGGTGCCCCCAGCAGGCTCCACTTGGCAAGCTAGCCTCGTGGACAATACAGGGTCTTTCTTGCCTCAGGCTGAGCTGGCCTTGTGCTTGCTCTGACTACTTTAAAGCACATTTCTTCCTGGTTTAACTTAACATTACAATAAAAAAGTAATATATTGAGGTGAAATGAAATTTACCAACTCCCAGATGCTTCTTGGAGCAGCTTGCCTCCTCCATGATGGGGATTACATTAGTGTCCTGCCTGTAGTGTAGGTAACAGTTACTGCAAGCTTGGTACCTAGGACATCAGAGATGTATATTCTCACATTTGGAAGGTCCTAGTTCCAAATTAAGACATCAACAGGACAGTGCTCCCTCCAAAGGCCTCCTCTAGCTGATGGTTGCTGTACTGCTGGGTCTTCTTTGACTTGTGACCACATTACTCAACCTCTTCATTCATAGTTCCAGAATGCTACCTGTCCGTGACACCTCTCTCAGATTACCTGTAATGACATTTAGGGCCCATGTGGATGATCAGGATATTCTTGCTTCAAGGACCTTTGTAACAGTTATTATGACCCCCCACCCCAATTGTCATTTATAAGTCCTGGCGATTAATGGTGGCCATTTGTTTGAAGGCTACCATTCTTTCTCCCACTAGTAGTGCAATCAGCGTTTTTCTTTGTTATTGTTGTAGTTATTATTATTAGCCTGGGTCTTCCTGTGTATCCCTGACTGGTCTGGTATTCTCTTTTGAAGGCCTAGCTTCTAACTCTTGGGGATCTGCTTGCTACTCCCTCTTAGGTACTAGGATTAAAGACTCACATCACCGCGTGTAGCAAAAAAAACTTTTTTTTTTTTTTTTTTTTTTTTGAGACAGGGTTTCTCTGAGTATCCCTGGCTGTCCTGGAACTCACTCTATAGACCAGGTTGGCCTCTAACTCAGAAAGCCGCCTGCCTCTGCCTCCCAAGTGCTGGGATTAAAGGAGTATGCCACCATGCCCAGCTCCAAAAAACTTTTTTTTTTTTTTTAAGATTTATTTTATTATATGTAAGTACACTGTAGCTGTCCTCAGACACTCCAGAAGAGGGAGTCAGATCTTGTTACGGATGGTTGTGAGCCACCATGTGGTTGCTGGGATTTGAACTCTGGACCTTCGGAAGAGCAGTCGGGTGCTCTTACCCACTGAGCCATCTCACCAGCCCCCCAAAAACTTTTTTAAATGTGTTTTTTCATTGGTCTTGGCTTAGAACAGAGGTTAGTAATTATTTTCAAGATTATGTCTTTTGTAACTGCCCAACAGTAAGTCTGTTCTCAAAGAATGTAGCTGAGGGACTGAGGGGATGGCTTCGCGGGTGGGGCATAAACCCAGAGCCATGTGAAAGATGGCTGGGATTGGTGGCCCAGCTGTAATCCTGTAGACCCGGAGTCAATCCCTAGAGCAGTGACTCTCAGTGTGTGGGCTGTGACCATCAAAAATACATATTTCTGCTTGTCTTAGGAACTGAGACATCATTCAGTAGGAAAATTGCAGTTATGAAGTAGCAGCAAAAATAATTTTATGGTTGGAATTGCCACAACATGAGCAGTATTAAAATGTTGCAGCTTTCTGCACTGTCCTTTTGTTCCAGTTGCCTTGAAATTCATTTTACTCAGAGCTCCTTACTGGGCAGCAGCCTCATTTCCCATATCCAGTCAGTGTGCCGTCATAGCTGCCATAATCTAATCAGCCCTTGGAGCATTAACTACCACCCCACAAGCATCTGGAGTCATTACTTAAGGGGTTGAATTTTGCTTTAGAGTGCGTTCTGTCCCCTTATTCCTTCTGATGGACTCAAAGCCCACCATCAACACAGATTTTTTTTGTTTGTTTGTTTGGTTGGTTTTTGTTTTTCCAGACATGGTTTTTCTGTGTAACCCTAGCTGTCCTGGAACTTGTTTTATTGATCAGGTTGATCTCAAGTTTACAGAGATGTGCCTGCCTCCACCTCCTGAGTGCTGGATTAAAGGTGTGTACCCCTACACACACAAGCCAGGCTTCAACAGATGTTTTGAAGCAATTTGTGTTGTACATTTGGTGGGGACGGGTCTGGAGAGTGCCCTGCACTGGAGACAAGGTTTGGGAAGCCCTGGAAGTTCTGCTTCTGGTCTTTTCTTTGCCCCTTTAGTGACCAAGGGTCATCCACTGAACATGAAAACCTTTCTTCCCTCTTGTTTAAATAAGGGAACTACTGTTAATTTTCTACCTGTCCTGTAGACCTCAAAGGATCTCAGGAAGCTGAAGTTGATGTTCAGTTTTGTTTTGTTTTTTAACAGATTAAAACATAAAAATAAGTTGAAGTTTCTCAGCCCAAAGTAAATCCACTGTCATTTTAGTGACTTTCCACATCTCCTTTTGGTGTCTTTTACATTTACTAATTGAGATTAATATTTTCCATTTGTCTTAGGGTTTTATTGCTGTGAAGAGATACCATGACCAAGGCAATTTTTACAGAGGAAAACATTTAATTGGGGCTAGCTTCATTTCAGAGATCTAGTCTATTATCATCATGATGGAAAGCCTGGCGGCATCCAGGCAGACACGGTGCTGGAGAAGAAGGAGCTGAGAGTTCTACATCTTGATCCATAGGCAGCAAAGGGGACTCTGTCCTACACTGGGCTGAACTTAACCATTGAAGACCCCAAAGCCTGCCCCCACAGTAACAGGGTCGCACCTACCCCAACAAGGCCACACCTCATAATAGTGCCACTCCCTATAGGCCAAGCATTCAAACACATAAGCCTATGGGGGCCATTCCTACTTAAACCACACCATTTTTCAACTGATTATACTACCATATAAGCTTACAAGTTCAAAATATATAAGCTGCCGAGTTGGCTCAGCAGTTGAGAGCACTTGCTGCTTTTGTAGAGAGGATCCAGGTTCTGGCCCTCTTACAGCCTTAAGAACCAGGCCTGACATGGTGGATATACATATATGCTCATACTTATACATATATGTAAAATTAAAATAATCACATACACACATTATACATACATGCATGTATGTGTGCATGTGTGTATATACATATATACCTATGAAAGCCTATGAGAAAGAAGATATATATGAAATGATTGTAGGCCTGTTGGTCGGCATTGTGTAGAGCTGCCCTTGCTGCTGGCAGGTGCATCTTGTAAAGACCTTCTCTTTGGCTATGAGTATCTTATCAGTATCTACCTCTGCTGTACCATGTTTTCCTTCCAGAACTTAGCGGGTTCTGTTTTGTTTTTAAATAAAGGAGTCTTACCATGTTGCCCAAGCTAGACTCAAACTCTTGGCTTCTACCAGTTCTCTTTTATTAGCTTCCCAAATAGCTGTGGCACTAGACTCTTGGCACTCTTCCCTGTTTGCTAACTGGAGTGTGTGTGTGTGTTTGTGTGTGTGTGTATCTGTTGTGTATGTATGTGTATGTATCTGTTATGTGTGTATTTGTTAGGTGTGTGTGTGTGAATCTGTTTTATATATATATATATATATATATATATATATATATATATATATATATATGTTATGTGTGTGTGTGTCTATATATCTGTATGAGTGTGTATGTATCTGGTGTGTGTCTGTTATGTATGTGTGAGTACCTATAGAGATGACTAGAAGAGGACATGGGATACCCTTCAGCTAGAATCAGAGGTGGTGGTTGTGAGCTGGCCAATGTGGGGCTGAGAACCCAACTTTCATCCTCTCTAAGAGCAGCAGTGCCCTTAACCCCTGAGCTGCTGTCTATCCACCCCCTACCTCCTTATTTCACCGACTTCCAGTGTATCTTACTTGCTTTCTCCTTGTGCTTTCAGTTGTCATACTGAGTGGTCTCCTACTTAGAGAGCAGAAAGTTGAGAGCTATTTTCTTTCATTTCTGATCAGAATCGGTCTTTTTCCAGCTTGCCTCCAGAAGCGCATGGTGGCAGCAGTTGCACACAGTGGTGTAACCGGGGAAGCTGCTGGGGAAATTTCCATGCTAGCAGTGCCTTCCCGTCCCCTGCTGGGTCTTGTTATTTAGTCTTGCCTAAGTTTCCAACCCTCCAGTCTCAGTATATGTGGAGGTCAGAGACATCTTGCTGGAGTCTGTTGTTGTCTTTCCTGATGTAAGTCCTGAGGATTGAACTCAGGGCTTCAGCAAAGCCTTAACTTACTGAACCATCTCATGGGCCTTTGTGTGTATCACATTTACACGTGTGTTTCTTTGAACGTTGTAGCATATAGTGGGTTAATACTGGCATTATTTTGTAATCTTTTTTGGACAGGTAGGGAGTGATTCAGATGAGCCATAGTTTAAGGCAAGTTTTTGTGTCATCAAAAAATAACCTTTCACTCCGGTGCCCGCCCTGGGGTGGGGTGGGAGGTGGAGGGAAGGACTCCATCTGATGAAGAGGAAGATCCCGCCCGTCTGATGAAGGTTATGGGTGGCAGATCTGTCTTGTGTGGATCAGGGATGTTCTTTAGTGTGACCTTCGTGGCTAAAGCGCACTTCGAGGCCAACTCACGCACTGAGCTCAGGGTGGCAGCAGTTGCACACACGGTACAGGAGGTGGTTCAGCTCTGCAGCGTTAGGGTTATTCTCACAGTTGCGAGGCTCTCTCTAGAGCCCCTGTGCTATGTCATGCACAGGTTTGATTTCCATGTCCTCCCTGCTTTGGGGGCTGTTTAGTTCTCTACAGCCTAGATGTGAAAGTTTAGAGAAGTGCTGTTAATAACTCACATGAAAGTGACTTCGGTCAAATACTGGGAAGGCAAGTCCGATAGGTCAAGACTGACACAGCGTTTTCAGCAGAGATTTGGATGTTTTTCCTGAGGATGAATACTCCTTACTTTTTTATTACCAAATCTTAGTCTTTGACAGTGTTGTACATGTACACAGTGCATTCTGGTTGCTTTTCCCTCTACTCTCCCTCCGTCCCCTGCCAGCTGCTCTTCTTTCTTACAATTTCCTTTCCATATCCATGACTTTTTTTGTTTTGTTTTGTGACATACAGAGTTTAATTAGGACTGTCTTGGTGACAGCTGGTGTTTACACTTCCTCCTTTAGTTGCCAGTAGTTCAGCATTAAATGGCAGGACCTTCTGTTCCCTATCCATAGTTGACTGGAAGAGAGCCCTGGTGTGTAGGGGTCAGTGCCAGTAGGTGTAGCTACTGTGAGTTCATGATTGCCATGCTGTGTCTTGTCTAGGAGTTAGGGCTCTGCAGCCCTTCTCCTGTCTTCTGACTCTTTCTGTATTCATTCCAACCCCTCTTCTGAAATGTTCCCTGAGCCTTAAGGGGTTGTCCAAATGTCTTGTTTGGGACTGACCATTCACTGTCCTTCATTCTTAGAATTGCATGCGACGAGTCTCTGTATTTCCCTGTTTGCTACAAAGAGATTAAGGATGGGAGTGTGAAGAATGGACTCACCTCCAGGCCTTTGTCTGCTCCACTGAGGGTTAATCCAGTGGGCAAGCCAGGGACCTAGCGAGGGATTCCCTCCCAGAAAGGCCTGCTCACCTCAGGATGGTGTGCTCTTCCTTTCCAGAACTTCTTCCTACTTCTCAGGAGCTGCCATGATGTTTGGCTTGGTCTGCCAGCCATTCCTTAGAAAGGCATAACTGCTTCTTTTTCTTCTTGTCTTTTTCTTTCAGGTGCTGGCCAGAGCCCATGTATGCTTTAAATATTAACTAATGCTGTGGGCCTCCTTGCTCCTTCTAAAGCTCTCTTCCCTGCTGTGTGGTTGCTGTCTGCTGCCGGGTAACTGACCTCCATGCTGCCTACCTTAGACACTTGGCTTTCGTTCCTTCTCTTCTTCATTACTTCCCTTCCTTTCCTGGCAGCTGTGAGATCTACAGCCTGCCTACCCTGGGGTTTCTTCTTAAACTGTAATAACTTGTCCTCAGGATTCTGTTTGAGTCTGTTCTTTGCTCTTGAGCTTCCCTTTGTTGATACCACCAGATAGTGGTGGTTCATCCCGACACTCAGGAGGCAGAGACAAGGGGATCTCTGTGAGTTTGTGGCCAGCCTGGTCTACATAGTGAGTTCCAGGACAGCCAGGGATATATAGTAAGACCCTGTCTCAGAAATCAAACAAACAAAAAACAACAACAAAAGACTACTGACACCTTTACTCCGCCAGCAGCCAGTTAACTGTGGTTATTGCTTTGTTTATAGTATAGCAATGAGTAATGAGCATCTTACCAATTCAACTTTCTCTCTTTTTCCCTTTTTTTTTGAGACGAAGTTTCAGGGTCTGAGGGTCTCACTTATGTAGCACCGCCTGGCTTGGGATTTTCTATGTAGACCAGGCTAGCCTTGAACTTACATATAGCCACCTGCCTTTGTCTCATGAGGATTGAGATTATAGTTGTGGGCCACCACACCTGGCTCAACTTTTATTCTTGAAATCGAGATAAAAATTGTAAATTATCTCTATGCATACTCCTTAACTTTAAAATGTTTTTATTTTATGATGTTGGAGATTAAACTCAGGAGTTCACATATATTAGACAAGTGATCTACAATCAATTTCTCCTATCCTTCCATCCACTAATTTTTATACTTGATTTTAGCAAAAGGATAAGCAGTAATAATTTAAAACTTTTTTTTAGATGTATTTTATGTGTATGAGTGTTTTGTCTGCATAGCATTCCTGGCATTCTCAGAGGCCAGAAGATGTCATTAAGTCCCCTGGAACTAGAGGTACAGATGGTTGTAAGCTGCTGTTTTGGTTCTTAACTACTGAGCCCTCCATTTCCCCAGCTCTGGTATATGTTTCTCAAAGTCTCTTTTCCTCCCACAGAGTTTAAACTTTTTTATTGGTATGATTGCTTTGCCTAACATTTCTATATATGTACCATGTGCGTAGTACTGAAGAGTTCAAAAGAGGACACTGGATCCCGAAGAACTGGAGTTCCTAACATGAGAGCCGCCGTGTGGTTGGTTGCAGGGAATCAAACCTAGGTCCTCTACACGGGCAGCTGGTAATCTCTGATCTGCTCACCAGCTTCAGTTTGTAATTTTCCAATAAGTGTTAATCAGCACAAGAGCTGGGCAGATACCTACCCTCTATGCTATTATATTTATTTCCCAGCCAGTAATCCAAATACATAATTTGACATGTTTCATCTTTGCTGCTCTTAACTCCAATTAGCCAACCAACATGGCCATTATTTTAAGATTCTTACCCCATGGAAGCTTCTTCTCTCTCCATCTTCTTTTTTCCCATCTCATGGTTCTCCAACTCTAAGCCTGGAGATCCAAAACTCTGCCTTGGTCTCCTCTGCCCAGCTCTTGGCTGTCGGTATCTTTATTTACCAATCAGGGATGACTTCAGGAGCAAGGTCACATAACATTACCTGGGTCTACATGTAATCTGTGAGAGCAACCAGTACTTAGCATAGCAAGAGATCAAACCTCAATACGTGTCCATGATGTGTGAGTGTTTACCACAGCGTGTGTTGAAGCTCAGCTTTGTGCTTCCATCTTTACACGGGTTTTGGAAAATCAGATTCAGGCTACCGGGCTTATATGGCAAACACCTCTTTATCTGTCGTGGCATCTCATTTGTCTGAAGTGAATATTTTAATTTGACTTTCAGAATTGGGGAAACTATAATCAGTAGGTCTATTGATAGCTGCCCAGTGATCTCAGGCGTGTTATGCTGTGGCTCTTTTATCACTTCCTCTCACTGTAGGAACATTGATTCGTCTGGTGACATAGATCCATAAGCACAGTAAAGGACTCTAGCCTATATTGGTGAGCTACAAATCTATTTGACTTCTTAGTTATAGGATTTGCTTTATTATCCTGGAGGCCCGCATAAACTCTCTATTGACTTTATTATTATTATTTTTAAACAGAGCAAAGTTGTTCTGCCAATGGTTTGTCTGTGAGCTAATCACACTGCTTGCCTTTGAGTGTCTGGGAATAATGTTCCTTAATTGCAGGTCACTGAAGCCAAACTAATTGCTTGTTGAGCACTTAGATGCCTTTTTAATCTGCTATGTAATGACTCCTCTAGCAGAAGAACACAATATACTGTTATCCAAGCAGAGCTCATTAGTATCATTGGAGACACAACAGAAAGCCTGTTTTTGTTCATAATCTAGCTAATAAAAGGAAGAAAAGAAAGACATCGCAGACAGATGTAATTAACAAGTACTATTATAAGTGTGCCTTTGAATCCATTTCAGAAACTATACATAAAATGCTTGCTGTGCTTCATATTTGTGTGATAGCCATGTGTTTGGAGGATGGGCTAGGTGGCCAGGTCAGTGAGTGTACCTGTGTAGCAAGTGGCGGCCAGCGGAAGATACTAGATATCTTTCTTGATCAGTCTCCCCAGGTCCCCTTGAGACAGTATCTCTTGCTGGCAGCCAGCGACCCCCAGAGATCTTGGTGCTGTGCAGGTTTGCCTGGCTTTACCCATGGGGGCTGGGGATTTGAATTAGGTCCTCATGCTTGCACAGCAAATGTTCTTACCCACAGAGCCAGTTCCCTAGCCCCATAATGACTTTCTCTATCAAGGGTTGTTTTGTTTTGTTCTTCAGATATGTTTTCCATGGCAATAATAATGTGATTGTTTGAGACAGTCAGTTGCTTCAGTCTGTGGGGTCTACCCTACAACCAGTGACTTCATAGTTTATTAAAATATAAAAAATAAAAATACATGAATGTCATTCTCCCCTCACAAATATAACTGTATAGAAACCTTTTCGTATGTTAGTGAAGTTAGTCCTTGCTTTCTTGTTGTTTCTCTGAACTAACTAGTAGAACAAACTTCTTTCAACATTTCATTAATAATTTCATTAATCTAGTTGGCGTTATTGAGAAACTACTGAGTGCCAGAAACTGTTGTAGGTGTTGGAGATATCACAATCTGTATTTTTATCTTTATAATACATATTTAGCTAAAAAGGAAAAAAATATCTGAAGTGAATTTTAAGAATTCTTTTTTTTTGTTTGTTTGCTTGTTTGTTTTTTGAGACAGGGTTTCTCTGTGTAGCCCTGGCTGTCCTGGAACTCATTCTGTAGACCAGGCTGGCCTTGAACTCAGAAATCCGCCTGCCTCTGCCTCCCGAGTGCTGGGATTAAAGAATTCTTTTTTTTAGAAATAGAATAATGCAAACGTATTTGTTACTTCTCTATTGTTGTGACAAAATGCTATGACCTGGGAAACTTAGAGAAGAAAGAATTCATTTAATTGGGCTAATAGTTTCAGAGGGTTATCACTCATAAGGTGTTCAAACATATGAGTCTACTCATTGGAACAACCACAGAAGTAAGTAACTTCTTCTAACATTTTAATAGATGGGTTTTTAAATTAGTTTGTGAACTATTTGTTTGTTTGTTTTCTTTTGGTAGGTTATTTCTTATGAGAGTCATGGATATTCCCTATTTAAACTTGGAAGGGCCAGACTGTAAGTATATTTTGATTTCCTTATTGTATCTATTGTTGTCAGAGTATGGTCTGAAAGGGATAACAGAAAAAAGAGTGCTGACAAGATATTTTTTATTTAAAAATGAGCAGTAGTTTATGGTTGGTAGAGATTGCATAATTAAAAGTTCATGAGATCTTGGGCCTTTGTTAATTATGATTTATATTTTCCAAGCTATGATATATCTATATATCCATATCTATCTATACATATTCATAGTATATATTCATTCCCCCTGAAGTTGAATAATTTCCAATGCATTTTCCAATTTTAAAATATACTAACTATGTTAGTAATTTGTTAAATTCTGTTTTTTAGTTACTTACGTATATATTTCAATTTAGCAAGTTATTTTTTTTTTTAATTGCTATCAATCAAATTGTTGTGGATTACCTAACATAAGAACAGCCTGCTACTGCCTGGGTGTGGCAATGCACACCTGGATTCCAAGCCCTTGGCAGCAGAGGTGGGATTACTGTGTCCTTTCATCAGCCATGTCTACATAGTAGTAAGAATTCTGATTCTCTTAGTTGTTTGCTAACCCTGAAACATCTATGATAATTTCACAAGGTAGTGTGGGCTGATTAAATGAAGGAATCTGTGCTTGCAAAGTGTGGTGGTGTACAATTTTAATCCTAACACCCTGTGGGCTAAGACAATCAAAAAATCCCTGATTTGCCTTCGTTCCTTGCCAGAAGTCAACCTCGGTTGTTGTTCCCAGGAGTTTCCCACCTTGATTTTTGTGACCCACTGTCTACCTGGAACTCACTGGTTAGGTTAGACTGGTCGGCCAGAGAGTTCTAGGGAGAAATCCCAGCTTGTTTCTCCCTCCCCGGCACTGGCATTTGGAACCTTCCCCCACATCTACCTGTTTTAATGGGGATTCCGGAGGTCAGACTCAGGTCTTGTCTCCGTGTGGTAATGTCTTACAAACAGAACTGTTTCCCTAGCCAGTACTGTGATTACTTCTCAGCTGTTGCCCTTTTGTTGTGTTGTGTCCTGCAGTGCAGCCTAAGCGGGATCACGTTCTCCACGTGACCTTCCCCAAAGAGTGGAGAACCAGTGACCTGTACCAGCTCTTCAGTGCCTTCGGTGAGCAAAGAACCTGTGACAATTGCTTTAAGGTTTTGACTCCCCTTGGTGCGTAGGTGGTTAGAAGTAGATCCTGTAAAAGATTTGTAAGTCCATATGCAGGGTGAATTTCAGTCATGGACTTGTTATGTTCTAAAGTGATCTGAGGTGAATTATATAGCCTTTGCTAACAGAGTCCAGGAGAGCAGAGCAGGGAGCCATCACTGACTGCCTGTCCTGCAGACTAGGGAAAACAAACCTAGGCCGGTGGTAAATAAGTTTTAAGATTAAATAGAGAGAATGTCTGTTTTATACTGACAGACAATTTCTGCTTGAAATTAATCAGCAAACACAGATGTGTGAGCCGACCAAGTCTCCATATATGCATAACATAGGCAGATCCTCTCATGCTCATCAGGGCATGAAGTAGACCTCTGCACATGGTTTGTGAATGTACAGGTTTGTTATTTTAACAAATGAAGTACTGAAGCTATTTATTCTCTTTGGAAATTCTTAAATAAAGTGAAGGTGGCAAACTGGCCATGGTAATGATGCTTAGTAAATACTTGTATATCCTCAAAAGATTTATTATGTAGAGATTTAAGAAAATATTCATACGCTGATGAGATTACTCAGTGTTTGCTGTGCAAGCTTTGTGATCTGAACTCAATCCCTGGAACTCATGTAAAAGTGGAAGAAGAGAACCAATTCCACAAAATTGTTCTGACCTCCACATACCCATGCATGCTGTGGCTCCGGTGATACACAGAATAGTGATTATCTTCGAGTTCCATTGCGGCATTGAAACACTGTGACCAAAGCAATTTGGGGAGGAAAGGGGATATCTGCCTTATACTTCCGTGTTGTAGTCCATTACTGAAGGAAGTCAGGACAGGAGCTCAGACTTGGAGCAGAAACCTGGAGTCAGGAGCTGATGCAGATGCTGTGGAGGAGTGCTGCTTACCTGCTTGCTTAACAGGGCTTGCTCAGCCTGCTTTTTTATAGGATCCAGGACCACAAACCCAACCCATTGAAAATAGGCTGAGTACTTCCCCCATCAATTACTAATTAAGAAAATATCCTGCCAGACATGGTGGCACACGCCTTTAATCCCAGCACTTGGGAGTCAGAGGCAGGTGGACTTCTGAGTTCGAGGCCA
>NC_034601.1:9583637-9591084 GCF_900095145.1 Mus pahari | reverse complement strand
TGTCTGTCTGTCTGTCTGTCTGTGTGGACATATACCTCTTATGCCACTGGAGAGGCCAGAGGAGGAGGTGGAGCATCCTGCTGTGGCACTCTCCTCCTTTTGCTGAACCTGAAGTTGTCGCAGGCTGGCTAGCCAGTATGCTTCTGAGATCCTCCTGTTTCCAGCCTCGCAGTGCTAGAGTTACAGGCCTTTGAATAAGGTCCTCATGCTTTCATAGCAAGTGCCATTTTGTGCACGGAGCTACCTGCTAGCCTGTCTTGAAGTTTTAACAGAAATAAATAGTGGATTGAGTTTTTGGTAAGCTGGGTAGTGCTGAGGTTTTCAGCTTTAACCCAGCACTTCATCCCTCTAGACTACTGAGCTGCACCAGACTGAGTTTATTGTATGATTTTCTAAATGCTCAGTGGCTCACTCTGTTTTTAATTCTCCATTAACAGGTAACATTCAGATATCCTGGATTGATGATACATCAGCCTTCGTTTCTCTCAGCCAGCCAGAACAAGTACAAATTGGTTAGTGTCCTAGACATGTTTTGTTTGTTAATGAGGTGGGGGTGGTCACCTTTATGACAGCTGTGGTTTCAGGGAGCTAGCTGGCTCACTGGCATTTCTACTTGTTTTATTTTTAGCTTGCCAGCGAAATAAAGGAAAAACTAGTAAGATGAGTTTTTGATTTATTAGTCTAAAGATACTTAAATTGTGGCTCAAGACGCCATGTAATGTCATGTAACTGAACGTGCAGTTTGAAAATTTGGCAATAAAGAAAGGTTTCTGAGCATGCAATGATCAAACAATTCAAAATCAAACACTAATGAATTGGAGGCAGCCTTCATTCTGAGCATACAGCTTGTACGTTCTGTGCTGTGCATGCTCTCTTGTGATATAGCACCCTCATCAACTGCTGAAAAACCTCAGGTTCCAGGTTAACCTGTGTTCTGACTACACTGTTCTAATGTACTTACAGTTCTCTGTTGACAGCATAGTGGATTAATTATGGGAATGAAGAGGTCCCATTTTCCTACTGTTGTTCATCAGCACCTGTCACATTACTACAGCTTTGGGTTGTATTGTGTTAGACAAGCACATCAGTCTTATTAGTATGTAAATTGCTTTTGTCTTAGCAAATAACAAAATTATGTATATCAAAATGTTTGTTTTCTTTAAAGCAAGACTCTGTCTTATATAGATCAGGCTGAGCTTGAATTCACAGAAATTGCCTGCCTCTACTTCTCAGGTGCTGGGGTTAAAGACATGTATCACCATGTCTGGTTACTAAAGAATTAATTTAGTTTTTTAATGTTTCATTATTAAACCTATTTAAAACTTGGACCCCATGGAGTTTGCTCCCCCAGACCAGTGTGTGTGTTTAAATCAAACATATTTGAAAGTTTTAATTTATATTTTGGTCCTATAAATGAACATTCTTAAATGGAACCCTTCTGTAAGAATGTTTTAAAAATAAAAATTTGTCAATTATCAGATCTACACAAATCCTTAACAAAGGCTTTCTGTGCAATTCTCAGTAATGTAAACTTTTATAAGTATCCCATTCTTACTGTCGATCTTCAATCTGTTCCATAATAATAAGCTACAAAAATTGTATGTGGCACATTCATTACAAACTACAAGTACTTGTACTGAAAAGAAAGCTGAGCACTACAAGAGCTCCGGGACTCCGGCTCAGGCGCTGCTGAGGTGCAACACATCCTACACATGTTCTGTAGTTTCTGTCAGTTAATTTCAGAGACCACACAGCAAGGGAGGTGTCTCCTTACTAACTTCCCCTATTTAAAGTTCTGTTGTTTGTAAAACTGGACCAGTTATCACAGTGGGTTATTTGCATCATTTTACAAAGCATTCACTGGTGATATCAGCAAGTGTAGAAGAATAGCATTGCTAAGAGATGGGTTTGTAAGACCAACCAGATCCTTACAGATTATGGGCCATGGTCCTGCTTCAGCTTCTAACATGAACATGGCTGAAGAACTAAGCATCCTCAAGTGGATCCCAGTGTGGAACCCAGTGTGGAAGAGTTCCTGATGAGAAGTTGGAATGCACATAAATCATGCTCAGTCGCTCTTTTGTACTTATCAAAGGAACTATCACACCACCTAGGAAATAGTTTAGTTTTGTGTGCTTATGTTAGTCAATATTTTTTATGTACATCATTAATCTTCTGATTAGAAGCTGAAGTGTTGTTTTGTTTTGAGTCAGGGTTTCTCTCTGTATCCCCGGCTGTCCCTGTTGTGAGCCACCATGTGGGTACTGGCAATGGAACCCAGAAGAGAGGCAGTGCTTTTAACCACTCAGCCACCGCTCCAGCTCATCTCTGGTGTGCATAGCCACTTGTCCTGGCTCATGCAGTTCCTTGGGCAGACTAGATTACACTAGGAGGAGTTTAAGAGAGCAGCACTTGGTCTGTCTCCTCATTTGCTTCTATTCTGTTCTTTTCCTAGTATGCTTTTCTAAAGCAGGTATACTTTGAGAATCTGAGGTAGCAAGATTGAAGGAGGGAAGTGGGGTACCTTCCCTTGTAGCCTTCATTGGCCTGTTCATCTTGTACTTTTCCTGTTTAGCTGTAATTTATCCATGCCATTAAACTTGTCTCAAATGTTTTTACAAGCAAACTGAATGACAATTCATTTACTTTTAAAAAGGGTTCTGAAAGATCCACATCTTTTGTTGATCCTTAAATAATTTCGGCATTAATTTTACTGCCATTTTTCTTCAGTGTTCATTCAGTTTTTTTCTTTTCTTTCATATATATATGAGTTTATTGTCTGTTTGTGTGTCTGTGTACTTCATACAGACCTAGTGCCTTTGGAGGCCAGAAGAGGGCATCAGGCTCCCTGGGACTGGAGTTGTAGATGTTTGTGAGCCATCACCTAGGTGTTGAGAGTTGAACCTGGGTTCTCCTCAAGAGCAGCTTTTGTTGTTTGTTTTGTTTTGTTGTTGTTTTTTTCTGTTTTTTTTTTTTTTTTTTTTTTTAAGACAGTTTCTCTATGTAGCCCTGGCTGTTCTGGAACTCACTCTGTAGACCAGGCTGACCTCAAACTCAGAGATCTGTCTATCCTTGTCTCCCCAGTGCTGGGACTAAAGGCATGCTAACCACCACACCAGGCTTGTCTGACTGCTTTTTATTCAAGTGCCAAATACGAGCATAATGTAACTGATGCTATAAAGTGTTAAAACTTTGAACTTCTACATATGCAAATTCAGTTCCAAATAGTTTGATATTTTTGTTTAATTTTTCACTATCTCAGGGATACAGGCTGTGCTGTAGAAGTAAAAACTTAAGACTTTGGTGTCAGTACTACTCAACCGTGTATGGTGTATGATGCCAGCATGCTACATAACCTGCTTTTCATCTCTGTGTAGTAAGAATGATAGCATGGACTTGGTTGGACTGTTGTGAACATATTTATAGCTGCATTTATTAGCTTGGTGCTCTTGTATTCTGGCTACTCAATAGCAGAGATGTTTCAACAGGAGGTGTTCTTCAGAAAGACATGACACCTAAGGTCATGTCCGATGTGGGTGTAAAGGATGCTGCCTATTGTATATTTTTCAGTTTTTGCTCTGATATTTGCTATCCATTTCCCCAGACTTTTGACAGATGATTTAGAAAACAAAGAGTTGGAAGGCAGAGGCAGGCAGATTTCTGAGTTCGAGGCCAGCCTGGTCTACAAAGTGAGTTCCAGGACAGCCAAGGCTATACAAAGAAACCCTGTCTCAAAAAACCAAAAACTTGGTGAGCTAGAAAACGAAGAGTTGAGCTTATTAGAGCATGATGGTGTCTTCCGTGGGGATCAGGTACCTGCGCAGCAGGCTGTAGAGAGGCTGCAGTATACATGAAAGGAAAGCAAGGACAGCTCAGACCTGCAGTGTGGCTGACCTGCTCTGCTCAGTGCTCTCCCCATCAGTGACCTAAGGCTTGCAGTAGGAACATCCAGACTTTTAGTTGACTGACTCAGGGGCTGATGGTAGTCTCTTGTCAGTATGTATCCCTGGAGAGTCACAATAACTTTTGGGTTGCAGGTTCCCAGTCTGTGACAGGCTCATGATTACAGTCCCTTCATAGGTGGCTACAAAGATGCACCAAGGTCACATCAGCCAAGACCTGATAAATGGTTCTTTCTGTCGACAGTAGTGATGCGACTGTGTAGAGATGTTTTAAAACCTGCAGAGCATCACTTAGTGGAATTTCACTCAAAAGACCGCATAATTTCCTCATGTCTATGGTTTATCAGTGATTGTTGTTGTTTAAAATACTGTTTTGTTACCAGATAATGAATGTTCCTTCCTTGACTTACTGGAAAATTCTTTGAAAAACAACTTTAAGAAAAGGTTTATTCTATTTTAATTGTGTGTGTGTGTGTGTGTGTGTGTGTGTGTGTGTGTGTGTGTGTCTGTGTGTGTTACATGTGCACACATGCATATGGTGTCTGAAGAAGCCAGAGGAGGATGTTGGATCTCCTCAAGCTGGAGTTCATATGATTATGACTGGAGTTCATATGATTGTGAGTCACCTGACTGAGCATTGGAAACCAAATCAGCGTCCTCTGGAAGAGCAGTTGGAACTATTTGCCATTGATCAGGCCCTGAGTAATAGTTTTTGTGTCATTTTGTTTTGAAACAGAGTCTCTATATAGCTCTGGCTGTCCTCGATCTTGCTGTAGATAACAGGCTGATCTTAAAAATTGTGGGGACTCTTTTGCCTCTGCTTCCTGGGTGCTGGGATTAAAATCACATTTGCTCTAAGTAGTGACTTTTAAGCTAAGAATTTTACTTAATGACACCAATGCCATTAGTTAGTGCAGAGTGCTATGCAGTCATGTGGTTTTGATTCTTTGGTTGTTTTGCCTCCTTGAGGACAACACTGGGTTTATTTTGTTCACCACTGAGTCCTTTGGGCTCAGTGTTTACAACAGCATGCGTAAATAAGTGGGCTCAAATGGGCAATATGAGAAATAGGCTAAGAGGAAGCTGTGGCATTTACTTTTCGCTCCTAGATCAAGTACATACTTTTTATCTTTTATTCATTATTTATTATTTATGTGATGATAGTAGGGATGGAGTTCAGGGTCTCGAGCATTCAAAGTAAATGTTCTACAACCGAGTTATAAACAAAACCCTTTTAAAGGTTTGTTTTGAGGCTGGGCCTTGCTACATTTGACTGGGCAAAC
The DNA here is from genome assembly GCF_900095145.1 of Mus pahari. Lineage (NCBI taxonomy): Eukaryota > Metazoa > Chordata > Mammalia > Rodentia > Muridae > Mus > Mus pahari. Next base: position 9,585,899 of record NC_034601.1, on the reverse strand, counting down.
GTTGACTGCATGCTCTTCTACCTTAGCCTCCAGAAGGCTATGGGTGTGTCCCCTTTGAAACACTGTTGTCTCCTTTGCCTGCATTGGGCAGTTCTTCACAGCGTTCTTGGCAGCTCCCCTCGCCTGAGCTTCTGAGCCTCCTTCTCTGGAGCTTACTCAGCTATCCCTCTGTCGAAGGGCTCCATCCTACCTTTCTGCCTCAGCTCTGTGTAATTGTCACTTTAGGCTCTTGGTTTCAGGCTTCCTTTGCAGAACTTTGCTAGGATATTGGCCCCACCCCTATGCCTATGAAGCCTTTTTTTTCTTGGTGTTCTGTTACTCACATAAAGAGATGCTACACTTTAAAAGTGAGACTTTATCCACATGGACTACAGGGTTGTTTACAGTGTTTGCAGTGGCTGTCTGACATTAGTACCTGGTTAGTATCATGTAATTGGAGCAATGACCTGGAAATTCCTTTTGTATCTCATGGGTAAATCTCATGTCTACTTTTCTCTTTCTGATTTCTAAAACTATATGGTGCTTCATTGAAAGATGATTTGAAGTTTGTTTCTTGTAGTAGTATTCTAATGATGCCAAGGGCCCTTGTATCATATCTGAACATGTACAAATTCCTGTTTATGTTATCTTAAACAAATTGTACAAGCATTTCAGCAGAAGCAGAGCGCCTGTCAGATCAATAATGTAACAATGAAAAAAATCATTAAATGTCTATTTATGTAGTAACTCATAATGGCTTCTTTGGCTCTGATACAAATTATTTTTTATTTACATTCAAAGAGTTCCATTTAAGGTGACAACTGTTGGATTTTTGTTTTGTTTTGTTTGTTTGTTTGTTTGGCATTACTAATTCTAATCAATGTTTTAAAAGTCTTTTGGGGGGCCTGGAGAGATGAATCAGCAGTTAAGAGCACTGACTCCTCATCTGAAGGTCCCGAGTTCAGTTCCCACCACATGGTAGCTCACAACCATCTGTAATGGGATCTGATGCCCTCTTCTGGTGTGCCTGAAGATAGCAGTCTAGTAGGGTTTTTTTGATCTTGTACACTGCTGCTGCTCATTCTGCAGCAGGGCTATTAAGTTGGACATATGTGAAGTATGCCCATTGGATGTCATTGCTTGGCCTCGTTTGCTGTAAATTTACCCAGCACGTGGTTGGGCAGAATTACCACCACACAAACCTTGTTTGATGACAAAGTGTAGTTTTTAAAATATTGTACTGAAAATGAAAAATATAGATTATCCTGCTCATTTCTATGCTTTTATACCAGGTCTTTTTGTCCCGGTCTTTGTCTTTGAGTTGATTTGAAGTTGTTTCTTATACACTATGACTACTCTCTTGTTGAGCCTGGATTTGGCTGGATTCCTCAGAAGGGTGTTTATGGTTTTCATTTCACAGACAATCGGCTTGTTTGGGTTCGTACCTGTGATGGGAGGTGGCTTAGATCGTAATGCAGACTTTCAGTTTGCTGCACAAATGGGTGAGAGTCCTCCAAAGACCTGGCAGATGGCTCCTCAGGAAGTCCTTGTATTGCTGTCTTGATGACCTGGGTTCAGATGTGGTTTGTCCTCTGACCTCTTTCTATATATATGTGCCATGGCCTGTGCACACTCTCACCTACAGACATGTGTGCACACATACATAAAAATGTAAACAGATGCATATTAAGCACAAACCAGCCAGAGACTGGTTTGAGTCTGCTTACTACTCTGGGCCCTTCCTTTCTGCTAGAACCATGCTCACTCATGGGTGCACTCGGCACTGCATGCTTTTCTCTCTCTCTCTCTCTCTCTCTCTCTCTCTCTCTCTCTCTCTCTCTCTCTCTCATAAGATATTTTCTTTATTTACATCTCAAATGTTATCCCCTTTTCCTAGTTTCCCCTCTGAAAATCCACATCCTCTCTCCCTCCCCCTGCTCCCCAACCCACCCACTCCCTTTCCTGGTCCTAGCATTCCCCTATACTGCGGCATAGAGCCTTCACAGGACCAAGGGCCTCTCCTCCCATTGATGATCAACTAGGCCATCTTCTGCTACATATGCAGCTAGAGCCATGAGTCCCACCATGTGTTTTCTTTGATTGGTGGTTTAGTTCCAGGGAGCTCTGGGGGTACTGGTTAGTTCATATTGTTGTTCCTCCTATAGGGCTGCAAACCCCTTCAGCTCCTGTAGTACTTTCTCTAGCTCCTTCATTGGGGACCCTGTGCTCCATCCAATGGATGGCTGTGAGCATCCACTTCTATATTTGCCAGGCATTGGCAGA
>NC_034601.1:9576773-9580859 GCF_900095145.1 Mus pahari | reverse complement strand
GTATATTAAACCATCCCTGGGATGAAGCCTACATGATCATGATGGATGATCATTTTGATGTGTTCTTGGATTTGGTTTTCGAGAATTTTATTGAGTACTCTTGCATTGATATCCATAAGGGAAATTGGACTGAAGTTCTCTTTCTTTGTTGGATTTTGTATGGTTTAGGTATCAGAGTAATTGTGGCTTCATAGAATGAATTGAGTACAGTACCTTCTGTTTCTGTTTCTTCTTCTGGATTAGTTTGGGAATAATTGGCATTAGGTCTTCTTGGAAGGTCTGATAGAACTCTGCACTAAACCCATCTGGTCCTGGGCTTTTTTTGGTTGGGAGACTATTGATGACTGTTTCTATTTCTTTAGGGGATCTGGGACTGTTCAGATCATTAATCTGATCCTGGTTCATCTTTGGTACCTGGTATCTGTCTAGAAAATTGTCCATTTCATCCAGGTTTTTCAGTTTTATTGAGTATAGTCTTTTGTAGTAGGATGTGATGACTTTTTTGGATTTGCCATGGACTGGACTCAGTATGTCCCTTTACTCTTGGAAGAATCAGGGTCCCGATACTCAGGTGGGCAAGGAGTCAGCTAAATGGCAAACAGACACTAACACAAGTGAGTGCTGGATCTGAGTGTATTTTCTCAAAGCGAGTGTCAGACTTATATTACAGAAGAAAACAAGGAAGTTAGGTGATACATTAAAGTCATCTGATACATAACGATTCTTTACACAAAACAGAGAAATGCATACAGAAAATCTAGCAGGAACCAGGCAGTGTTTACAGCTGGGATAAAGGTCAGTGTTTACAACTGGGATAAAAATCAGTGTTTACAACTGGGATAAAAATCAACCCTACTTAAGGTCAGCTTATTCTTAGAAGCCAGGGGCAAGGGTTTTATGCCCTTGCCATAGATCCAATTGTAGTCTATTGTATAATTCACCTTCTCCCTAGGTCATTGTAAATTCCCATATATGAGAGTTACTCAGCTATTATTCTAAGTATTTACTCTAGTTCCTTCTTAGACCACAACCCACCTTCTTCCTAGGCCCTTGTAAACTCCAGCATATGGGAATGACTTGGTTATTATTTTATGTATTTGTAGGGAACCTCCATTTATCAGAGGAACCAACCAACTTTCTTCTAATATGTAATGTAGTCTGCCATACATGACTGTAATGAGAATTCTAAGTTTACTTTGTTGAACTTAGTAGCATCTAATCCAGTAAACTGCAATCCCTGATTTCCTTCACTAACTCTCAACACTGGAGGCAATTTGTCTAAATAAGTAACGTTCTTAGGAAATCAAAGCCCAAGGTTGGCTCAATGATTGCCTAGGATATTGGAACACTGGTGGAGGCCAATCTAACTTAGCTATATATCAAATCATTCCTTGGAGGCACTTATAATAAAACAATACTGAAAGAAAGCATGCGAAACCCTTCCCCAACTATTGCAAGGACATATCTGGGCCACATCGTGTTATGGGACGCCAAAGACCCCAGGAGACCAGTTTCCCTGAAACTTTTTGCCTCAAGACTTTCATGTGTCCCATAAGTTTAGGTATGTTGTGTCTTCATTTTCATTAAACTCTAAAAAAACCTTTTTTTTCCTTACTTCTTCCTTGACTAAGTTATCATTGGCTAGAGTGTTGTTCAACTTCCACATGTGTATTGGCTTTTTATTATTTATGTTGTTATTGAAGATCAGCCTTAGTCCATGGTGATCTGATAGTGTTGGAGTCTGCCAAAAGACCCTCACTCACAAAGACCACAGAGACCGCATCGCTCCTAACCGCAAGAGGTTTTTTATTATTCCAATGTGTTGGGGGACCCCCCCCCCCCAGCAAGCAGGCAAGACAAACAAAGAAAGAACACACTTTTTAATACCTTCTAAGGTATTAAAAATTTAGGCAACAGGGTAGCTGGCTTATTCTAATGGGTGTAGCAAGCAACCCTTTTAGGCATTGGTTGGTTTGTATAGGGTGACTAAGTAACCCTTTGGCCTAGTTTCTCACTCTGCCTCTCCTTGTGGTTTTGAACTTATGGGTCAGTTATTAACGCCACAGCTATTAAGTCACAGCTATTAACATCAAGGGGAATTCTAGCAACAAAGTCAGGGCAGTTTGTGGTTTTTCTCAGAATTCTGTGTGGCGGGGTAGGGGAATTTTTCTGGGAACTGTAATCTTGTTTTGGCAGCTGCAGGCTTAATCTGGTCATTATTCAGTATCTCTAAACTTAGTCATAAGGGTGGTATAATAATCTAGGCACTATCTGAACCAAAACACAAAAGTCATGGTCATTCTGACCACTGAAACTACAATTTGGAAGTCCCTTCAAAGGGGGAAGGGGCTGGGTGGTCTTGAATTTATTTTGGATTCTACAATAGGATGCATGGGATTATTTCAATATTTTTGTATCTGTTAATGCCTGTTTTGTGACCGATTATTTGGTAAGTTTTGGAGAAGGTACCTGTACTGGATAGCTTTGTGTCAACTTGACACAGCTGGAGTTATCACAGACAAAGGAGCTTCAGTTGGGGAAATGCCTCCATGAGATCCAGCTGTAAGGCATTTTCTCAATTAGTGATCAAGCGGGGAGGGCCCCTTGTGGGTGGTGTCATCTCTGGGCTGGTAGTCTTGGGTTCTATGAGAGTGGACTGAGCTAGCCAGTGGAGGCAAGCAAGTAAAGAACATCCCTCTATGGCTTCTGCATCAGCTCCTGCTTTCTGACCTGCTTGAGTTCCAGTCCTGCATCCTTTGGTGATCAACAGCAGTATGGAAATGTAAGCTGAATAAACCCTTTCCTCCCCAACTTGCTTCTTGGTCATGATGTTTGTGCAGGAATAGAAACCCTGACTAAGACAGTACCATGAGGTACTGAGAAGAAGGTATATCCTTTTGTTTTAGGATTAAAAAGTGTTCTATAGATATTTGTTAAATACATTTGTTCCATAACTTCTGTTAGTTTCACTGTGTCTCTGTTTAGTTTCTGTTTCCAGGATCTGTCCATTGATGAGAGTGGGGTGTTGATGTCTCCCACTATTATTGTGTGTGGTGCAATGTGTGCTTTGAGCTTTACTAAAGTTTCTTTAATGAATGTGGATGTCTTTGCATTTGAAGTATAGATATTCCAAATTGAGAGGTTATCTTGGAAGATTTTACCTTTGATGAGTATGAAGTGTCCCCCCTCCTTGTCTTTTTTTGATAACTTTAGGTTGAAAGTCAATTTTATTCAATATTAGAATGGCTTCTTCAGCTTGTTTCTTGGGACCATTTGCTTGGAAAATTGTTTTCCAACCTTTTACTCTGAGGTAGTGTCTGTCTTTGTCACTGAGGTGGGTTTTCTGTATACAGCAAAATGTTTGGTCCTGTTTATGTAGACAGTCTGTTAGCCTGTCTTTTTATTGGGACTTGAGTCCATTCATATTAAGAGATATTTAGGAAAAGTAATTATTGCTTCCTGTTATTTTTGTTGTTAGAGTTGGGATTCTGTTCTTTAAGTTTGTTGAAGGATTACTTTCTTGCTTTTTTCTAGGGTGTAGTTTCCCTCCTTGTGTTGGAGTTTTCCCTTTATTATCCTTTAAACCGTTGGATTCGTGGAAAGATATTGTGTGATTTTGGTTGCTTTTGTTTGTTTGTTTGTTTGTTTGTTTTGAGGGGGTTTTCGAGACAGGGTTTCTCTGTATAGCCCTGGCTGTCCTGGAACTCACTTGTAGACCAGGTTGGCCTCGAACTCAGAATCAAGGTCTTATGTAGCCTAGACTAGCCTTGAACTTGTGATCCTCCTGTTTTGTCTACCTTCCAGGTGCTGGGATTACAGAGGTGTGCCACTGTGCTCAACTCCACATCACATACCTTNCTAGAAATATCATTCCAGCTGGGCAATCCCAGTACTCAGAGGCTGAGGCAGCTGGATCTCTTGAGCTGGAGACCAGACTTGTCAACAGAGTGAGCTCCAGGACAGCCAGGGCTACACAGAGAAACCCTGTTTTGAGGAGAAAAAAAAGGGGGAGTCGGAGGAGAAAGAGGAGGAGGAAGAAGAGGAGGAGGAGGAGGAGGAGGAGGAGGAAAAGGAGGAGGAGGAGGA
>NC_034601.1:9530295-9575813 GCF_900095145.1 Mus pahari | reverse complement strand
AAGAGCACCCAACTGCTCTTCCAAAGGTGCAGAGTTCAAATCCCAGCAACCACATGGTGGCTCACAACCATCCTTAGCAAGATCTGACTCCCTCTTCTGGAGTGTCTGAAGACAGCTACAGTGTACTTACTTATAATAAATAAATAAATCTTTAAAAAAAAAAACAAAAAACAATACATCTTAATAAAACCCACAACTCCTCCTTTCTTTACACGCATGTATCATCATGCCCAGCCTCTCCCTTCCTTCTCATAAATACGTATGTCTTTTACATTTTTGTGAAGTATACATTTTTTTTAAAGTACTGCTGTTTGTGCCCTCTGCCATCTGACGTCCTCGTCCCACTCTGGGTGAGCCTCTTCTGTTCACGCTGTGTTAAGCGGTAGAGTTGCTTGTGTGAGCACAGACGGGGAGTTATTTATTGGAACTTGGGAAGCTTATCAGAGGTCACACCTGAAGAAAGTGGTTTCCCATCCCAGCTGCCATTCACTGCCAGTTGCCTCCCAAGCCTCCTCTACTGGCTATGGAACGTGGACTGGACTCAATATTCCCTCCCACCTGCACTTCCCCCAGCCCCTGAGCCCCAGCTACCACTGCTGAGAGCACATGGGTGCAAGGCCACTCTAGAAAGCATTTCACAGTACTCCCTCATGTTCTGGCTCTTCCATGCTTTCTGACCTCATCTTCAGAGGTGTGCCCTCAACAGTCGCTTTTGAGTTATGAGCCTCTGCATTGACTGTCACCTACCTCAAATGGCAACAGTCTTTCTGTGTAGCTCAGGCTATCCTGAAACTTAAGGGATCCCCTTCTACCTCAACCTCAGATTGTGAAGATTACAGGAATGTAAGTATTTTCATAACTTTGAATGCTAATTGGATTTTGACTTTGTGGGATTTGAATCTGCTTTGGTGTTTGTTCTGATGATGGTCGGATGACACCAGGACCTCACCATTGAACCTCACCCTCAGCCCAAACTCACTTTGCTATTATTGTATGTAGTGTGTGTGTGTGTGTGTGTGTGTGTACATGATCTCTAGATGTGTACACTTGCCACAGATGCATGTGAAGGTCAGAGGACAAGTTCATGGGGGTGAATTTTCTGTTTACTATCTTGTGTAGGTTCTAGAACTCAAGCATCCAGGTTTGTGGGACAGGTTCCTCACCACCCTTGAGTCTTGCTGTTTTTAGAGTGTCATGGGCATTTCCTATGCTGTTGCTATTTCCTAGAAGTTTCCTTGGACAGGTGTGTTGTATTTGTTATGTATGGACATAACCTATTTAGTGCTGTCTCTTGGATGTTTACAATACTGTAACTATTTTAAATTAGCACTTTATTAAGTGTCTTTTCTTCAGTCCTTGTCTATATCTTGAACTATTTTCAATTCTGAAGAAATAGAGTATCTATTTTTGTGATGATAATCTGGAACAAACAGCTCAGTTCCTTTCAGTATCATTGTTCCTTTGTGGTCCCTGGGCTTTGCTTGTGTTGAACGGACATTTCTATTAATTCTTTGAACATTTTTCTTTAGAGATGATCTTTATGATCAGAGGAGTACAATATCTCTCAGTTTAGTCACCTAAGTTTGTTTTTCTTTGCTCATGTATTTCACTCTTGCTCTTGTTTTATCCTGCTTACTTTTTACAGAATGTTACTATTAGTGTGTGTGTGTGTGTGTGTGTGTGTGTGTGTACGGGAGCATGTGTGGAGGTCAGAGGACAACTCTGTGAAATTACTTCTCTCCTTCTTTTGTGTGGGTCTGGGGAGTGAACTCAGGTCATCAGGTTGTACTGCAAGCACTTACCTACTGAGCCCTCTTGCTGGCCCATCATATTTACTTTTCAGTGTCATGTACCAAGCCTCACCTTTCTTGATTGATTGCCATGGTCACATTAATTCTTAGCAAATACTTTTTAGGTTGCTGGGGCAACTGGAGTATAGAACAATGAGGTCAATCTGCTTGACTGCATTTGGGCCTCTGAGAAACTAATGCGAGGACTCAGTGGGGATGCATTGGCTCCCAGATTCTTACTTCTGGAACTTGTGATGCCATGCCATTGTTGTTGCTGTCCTTGGTGTTGATGCTGTTGTCGTCTGCTGTCCTCACTAGATGGGATGAACTGTGGGTTACAGAGGTTTAGTCCATTATCATGTTGGAGAGAAGCATGGTTGCATGCAGACACAAATGGTGCTGGATAAGGAGTTGAGAGTTCTACATCTTGATCTGCAAGCAGCAGTTAGAGAGAGACCCTGGGCCTGGCTTCAGCATCTGAAACCTTAAAGCTCACTATCCCCAGTAACATACTTCCTTCAATAAGCCACACCTACAAGGCCACACCTCCTAATAGTGCCAGTGACCAAGCATTCAAATCAGACTACTACTACTTCTTCTTCTTCTTCTTCTTCTTCTTCTTCTTCTTCTTCTTCTTCTTCTTCTTCTTCTTCTTCTTCTTCCTTCTTCCTTCTTCCTTCTTCCTTCTTCCTTCTTCCTTCTTCCTTCTTCCTTCTTTCTTCCTCCTCCTCCTCCTCTTCCTTCCTTCCTTCCTTCCCTCCCTCCCTCCCTCCCTCCCTCCTTCCTTCCTTCCTTCCTTCCTTCCTTCCTTCCTTCCTTCCTTCCTTCCTTCCTTCCTTCCTTCCACCATTGCTATCTTCAGGCACACCAGAAAAGGGCATCAGATCCCATTGAAGATGGTTGTGAGCCACCATGTGGTTGCTGGGATTTGAACTCAGGACCTCTGGAAGAGCAGTCAGTGCTCTTAACCACTGAGTCACCTCTCCAGCTCAGAACAGCACTTCTTATGGTTGAGGTTAATTGGCTCATGGCATCTTTTCTTATTGTAGAATTTATGGAATTAGTTTTGCTGAAATTTTCTTTAACTTTTTGGTATAACCCTATTCTGAAAAGTTGAACATGAAATAATTTTTATTGTGTTTCTGGATAGCATTTTCTCTATTGAGTCTTCAGGCAAGCTGTCTTTTCTTTAAAAAGATGTTTGTTTACTAAGCCCCACTTTGGCCCCACTTTGTTTGTGGCAGCATGGCTGTCACTTTGTCATGTACATCAGGTGCCAGCAGACACAGAATTGATGGTGACCTGAGTGTTTGTGAAAAGTGTGTGTGTGTGTGTGTGTGTGTGTGTGTGTGTGCACGCGCACTAATGCACTCAGAAGCCAGAGATTGACATCAGGCGTCCTCCTGGGTTGCTCTCCATTTTACTTTTTGAGATAGAGTCTGTCACAGAACCCAGAGTTTGCTGATTTACCTAGACTGGCTGATCAGTGAGCTTCGAGGGCCTACCTATCTCTGCCTTGCCAGCACTGGAGATACTATGATGGTTTAGATAAGAATGGCTCCCATAGGCTCATATATTTGAATGCTCAGTCACATTTAGTGAACAGTTTGGGAAGGATTAGGAGATGTGGCTTTGTAGGAGGAAGTGTTTCACTGGAGGTGGCTTTGAGGTTTCAGAAGCCCACTCCAGCCCTAATTTCTGTCTGCCAGTAAACCCGGATGTTAGCTCCCAGCTACTGCTCCAGCACCACGTCTGTCTGCTTTTCACCGTGGTGATCATGGACTGACCCTCTAAAACTAAGCAAGTCCTCAATTAAATGCTTCCTTTTATAAGAGTTGCCCTGGTCATGGTCTCTTCATAGTAATAGAATAGTGACTAAAACAGTGTGAAAGTGATGAGCCTTAGTTTTCTGTGTGAGTGCTGGGGGTTCTCTCTGGATTCTAGCCCTCACGTTTGTGCGGCAGGCACTTTACCAACGAGCCACCTCCCTAGGCCTGCATCCAGATTTTACCCTAATTCTATACCCTATGTTCTTATCTCTGTATTAATGCCTCGTTTTCAGCTGGAATTACTATAAAAAGCAACAGTGACTTCAAATAACTCTGGAGTATTTTAAAGTTTCCAGTTATTTTGTCAACTGGCTGGAATGCCTCTTTCCCTTTCTGTGTGGACTGGAGCAATGTGGGGAGCTGCGTACATTTTTGCAGAGTGTATCAGAGGCAAGGAACTCAAGCTGTGTTGGAAAAAGGAATGGAGAGGCAATAGTGCTGTGCTGAGAATTATTTTCTCTCACACAAATTCTTTTACCTGATACTATATAGGTAACTTAGAAATTATTATGGAGTATTATGTGGTTTTAAAAAGACCTACTTGTAGTACAGTGTTAATTTTAATTACCTGTTAACATCTAACTTAGCTCAATTGCTTACATTATGAGCAGGCCATATTTGGACATACTTGCTGGGGCCGGAGAGACAAGTCAGCAGTTAAGAGTACTGGCAGCTCTTACAGATGACCTGCATACAATTCCTCTAACTTCCACTCCAGGGGTATCTGACCTCTGAAGGTGCTTGCACTCAAGTGCATATACCTGCGCACATACACATAATTAAAAATAAATAAATCTAGGCATGCTTTTCTCTCTTTTTTTTTTTTTAACATTTTATTAGGTATTTTCTTCGTTTACAATTCAAATGCTATCCCGAAAGTCCCTTATACTCCCCCCACCCACCCTGCTCCCCAGTCCACCCACTCCTGCGTCCTGGCCCTGGCTTTCCCCTGTATTGGGGCATATAGTCTTTGCAAGACCAAGGGGCCTCTCCTCCCAATGATGGCCGACTAGGCCATCTTCTGGTACATATAGGCATGCTTTTCTTTCTTTTCTCCTTCCTTTCCTTCTACCACAGGGCTCTCTTCTGTAGGCTAACTGGCTTTGAACTTAGAGCAGTCTTACTTGGCCTCAGACTTCGAGTGCTGGGGTGAAAATGTATTCACACATTTTGTAACTATATTTTCAGACAAATGTAAGCCCCCTTTTCATATTAATTTATCACTGTGTGATGCTAGACATAATGGATCTTCAGCTCAGTATCCTTTAGTGACGAGAGAAAGAATTAAAATGTTAACAAGGTTCTTTTTTTTTGGTTTTTTTTTTTGGTTTTTTTTCGAGACAGGGTTTCTCTGTGTAGTTCTGGCTGTCCTGGAACTCACTCTGTAGACCAGGCTGGCCTCGAACTCAGAAATCCGCCTGCCTCTGCCTCCCAAGTGCTGGGATTAAGCTGTAGCTTCATTGAAACCTGCAAGTCGCAGAGACTGAGCACTGTAATAGAAGGTGGCTCAGGAGACACAGCAGAGTCAGAGGGAAGGTTTCTTGGACTAAGCAAGCCTGAGCTCAACCTCCAGTATGAAGATACATGAGACAGGAAGGGAAGGCAGACGTGCAAACAGGAGTTTGGTATGTGAGCAGTCAGACGGGAATCTTGTCTGGTCTATAAGTCGTGTCATTGTGGAGTTTCTTTCTTTTTGACTACAGAAGGTTTAAAAATAAAATAACCCTATAAAGCATTTGTTGATGGTGGGGCTTTGCCTAGACATTGGATATCAGGTTGATTCTTTAGATGAGGGAACAGGCCTTGGACAGCTAGGGTGATCCATAGCACAGAGTCCAGCGCAGGCCAGGTAGAGGGTGTTCTAAGCTGGTTCAGTTTATTTTGAAATGTCTGGAAAGCTTTTTTTCTCTTTCTTTCTTTTCTTTTCTTTTCTTTTCTTTCTTTCTTTCTTTCTTTCTTTCTTTCTTTCTTTCTTTTTTTCTTTCTTTCTTTTCATTTACACTGGTTTATAGCTTTAGACTGAGGCCAAATTGAATTTATTTTGGAAGCTGCCCCATCTATAAATGCTATATACAGCATAATAAATGGGCCATGGCTTCCAAGAATTGATGGTGAGCTTCAGTTCCTAATTTAGTGTTTGTGAAAGAAGACTGAGGGGGAAGGGGAGGCAGGAAGGCAGGCAGGCAGGCAGGCAGGCAGACAGACAGACAGACAGACAGACACATCCTACTGGATAAATTCACACACTCCCAAGTTCTTCCCACAGGGTTTCTCTGTGTAATCCTATCTGTCCTGGACTTAGCTTCATAGAACAGGCTGCCCTCAAACTCGTATAGATTAGCCTGCCTCTGCCTCCCTAGTGCTGGGATTAAAGGCATATGCCACCACACCTGGCTCATATTCACCTTTTGACACATGTTTATATGCTGTTTACACAAGTGGCACTGGGGCAAAGTATGGAAGAGCCCTGTGGTTCTGTGTTCTGCCTTGCTGCAGGGGTGTGGGAACTCCTTTGGACAGACAAAACAGAATGCTAAACTGTATTTACCTCGTGTTGCCATCAGGCAATGGGTTTGTGGGAAGCGCCACAGCACTGCTCAGGGGGTGGGAGAATGTAGCCTAGCATGGTGGCCTCAGCTCAAGTGACACACAGCACAGGCTGAGCCTGAAGCTGGAGTTCCCTAACTCCGGGGCATCCAGAGGAGTCAAGGATGGAGAAGGTTGGGGGATAGGGAGAGGAACCTCAGTTTAGCTCACCTGAAATTGTCTGGGAGTAGAGGGGCCTTCTGTGGGAGATTGGCAGTGGCTCTGTACATCCTCAAAGACTTCCTCCATCCCCACCCCCCCAGCCCTGGCCCCGTGGTTCTTGATGATAGTACATGCTTGTCCATACTGTTTATTGATTGTTCATCGTGGAAAATGTGTTCATACATGTTCCCCGGGGTGACCCAGACGCTTATTGGGTAAACCCTCAGGGACCAACCATCTAGACACCTCAGCATGGAGAACTCTGTTATGTGCTCCTGACCACCAGTCATGTTTTTTATGTGGGGAGCTGCGGTCACGTGTTCCAGGCCAGGAATCTGGTCGGGAGTAGGGAAACTCCTGCTGTCTTCAAGTGGGTGCTGGGGTTTCTGAACCTAGTGTACTTTTTAACCAAGTTTCCTGGCTTTGTCCACTACCCCACAGTGCCTAGATGTAGGATGGGTACAGATGGTGTTTCCTTCAGAGTTGGACATGCTGGACTAATTCATGTCATGTAATGCTCAGATACCACCCTAGGAGACCTGGCACCTTGAAGTATGAACTATGGGGTGGTTGGTGCTTGGAACACTTGTAAAGTCTTGAGGGAGAAGCCTTTGTGGGGCTTACAAGGGGCAGTGCTGGTTAGCAGAGAGAGGACAGAATGGTGATGACTACCTGGTGTTTCCAAGCTGTGGACTACCTGATCATAGTTGTGAGGTTCCTGAGTGAGTGATGACCAGCTTTATTTTTTTCTGGTGCTGGAGGTGGGACCTAGAACTGCACACACTGGGCAAGTGCTTTGCCAGGGAATTCTTACCCCAGTTGCAGTGTTGTTAAAGGGGAAGACCCTAAGAATGTCAGTATGTCCCATACAGTGAGGGGATGTTTCACTGTTGTTTTGATGAGGCAGGCTCTAGTCTCCTGAGACAGTGTCACCATGCACAGCTTTTCTTTTTTCTATTACTGGGGTGGAACCATGGTTCTCATACATTCTAGGCAGACATCTGTGGTTTGCTGCTGCTGCTGCTGCAGTTGCTGCTAGCATTGTCCCAAGTATTCCCTCTAGTGTTTGCTGCTCCCCTGGGGACTAATGAAGGACATGATTGATGGGTAAATTTAGGAGGAGCCTGATAATCAAGGGTCTTTGGGCAAATGGGTGATCACTGCCTGGAAGAGGACTGGCCTAGAAAGCAGCTACTTGGATCTCTGCTAGGAGGCAGGAGGCAGTCTCCTCACTTATTGTGTGTGGTGTGGTGGTCTCTCAGTTGGACTCTTGTAAGGAGTGGCAATAGTTGTAGTAGGAAGCCCCCTTTGGACCTCAGGCTCAGGAACCATCCTAGCTACTGAACTGTAGAGCCTAGTGTTGGAGAGCCCCCTGATGCTCTCACTGAGAGAAAATCTCAAGTGCTGACAAGGCTCAGGAGAGATCGATTGACTTGATGGCTGTTCCTATCAGACGTGGGCTGTGAATGTGAGCAGCAGAGAACAGCTTGCATTCTAGGGTGTGGGTGTGGGTGTGGGTGTGGCTCCGTGGCCTCCAGAGGAATCCCCTTCCTCTGACTTTGGCTGGGGTGAGGTGTGGCCTGGTATTATCAAAAGCCAGTAGAAAGTTGTAGTGACTTAGAAAGAAGATGTTTCATAATTGGTCTTAGAAGCTGTTTTTCTTACTGAAAATGTTCTTTCTTTGTTACAGAAACTAAATATTTTAGTTTGATGTCCCTCTGGGTTGTCAAACCACAAATGCCCACTCACTCCAAATGTAGCTTCCTGTGTGCTAATTCTACCTCACCAACCAGAAGGTGGAATGCCATGCTGGTAGCCACCTGCCTGTCCAAGTTCAGTAAAATTTGTCACTTAAATAAATGCTTATCGGGCTGGTGAGATGGCTCAGTGGGTAAGAGCACCCGACTGCTCCTCCAAAGGTGCAGAGTTCAAATCCCAGCAACCACATGGTGGCTCACAACCATCCTTAACGAGATCTGACTCCCTCTTCTGGAGTGTCTGAAGACAGCTACAGTGTACTTACATATAATAAATTAAAAAAAAAAATGCTTATCAATGCTCAGTAATGTGGACTAACTTAGCATCTTGGGGATTTGGCAGCACACACATTTGTGAAACCAAACCTTCCGAGTGTGGACCTGGAGAAGCCTCCTGGCATGGCCCCTGGTTCAGTGTTTGTTCTAAAGCGACACTTCTGGGTCTTTTGAGTGAAAGAGACCTTCTGTCAGAATGACTTGTATTTGCTTTTTTTGCCAAGGCTTCCAGCAACTGGGCTGCCATGCTAAACAGCCTCTTAGCAATGCAGGAGGGGGTTCCAGCAGTTCCGACTGCTGACTAGAGCAGCTTTCTGTAGTAGAAAGTCTCAGAAGTAATAGGAGGAGCTTGCCTATCATATGTCTTCCTGGCTCCGTCCCTACGATTGCAAAAACAAGACAGAACAAAAGCCTGATGCCGCACTTATAGAGCTGGCTAGCAGGTGAGCCTGGGCTCCTTGCATTTGTGGAGTTATTCTCAGACATAGTTTGGAAATCTGGTTTGAATGTGGTGTGGTGAACACAGTCTGCCTTCACAGTTCACACATTCTGTACTTGCTAATTCACCGTATTTTTTTTGTAGTTTTAAGATCAATAAATTCTCACCTGTGCAGAGCTGGGGGTATTTGAGATGCAACTACTGCTCTAGCAGATGTCCCTTATCTGCCTTAAGGACCACTGGAAATATTTGGCTTCAGTTGGCAAGGCTAGCAGTATACTTTTACAGTTTTGCTTCAAGGATATATTAACTCTCCAGGCCTGTGTCTAAGTTAGAAGGAATCTTGATCATCTGTCTCTTCTGTAAAATATCACGTTGGTGCACTATGTAGGCAGCATTATGCTAATTGGATCAAGGAAGCAGGAAGAAGCAACTGCTCTGAACTGATTGGTAACACATATGCATATCAGAGGATGGGAAATAAATCCAACCAAAATTCAAGGACCATCTACCTCAGTGAAAATCTTAGGAGTCCAGTTGCATGGGACATGCAGAGATATTCCTTCTAAGGTGAAGGATAAGTTTTTGCACCTGGTGCCTCCCACTACCAAGAAAGAAGCAACAAAGTTTAGTGGGTCTATTTGGATCCTGGAGGCAGCACATTCCTCACTTGGGTGTGTTACTCCTGCCCATATACCAAGTGACTCAGAAAGCTACTAGCTTGTGTGGGGCCTGGACCAGGAGAAGGCTCTTCAACAGGTCTAAGCTGCTGTGCAGGCTGTTCTACCACTTGGAATATATGACCCCTTAGACCTAGTAGTACTTGAAGTGGCAGTGGCAGATAGGGATGCTGTTTGGAGCCTTTGCAGGCCTCTATAGATGAATCACGTTCTTTGGGATTTTGCAGCAAGGCTCTACATCATCTGCATACAACTATCCTCCCTTTGAAAGACAGCTTTTGGCTTGCTATTGGGCCTTTATGGAAACTGGACTTTGGACAGTGGGCCACCAAGTTACCATTAGACCTGAGCTGCCCATCATGAGCTGGATGTTTCTGACCTAACAAGTCATGATGCTGGACACGTACAGCAGCAATCTGTTATCAAATAGAAGTGGTATATATGTGATCATGCCCAAGCAGGTCCTGAAGGCATACGAAAATTACATGAAGAAGCTGCCCATATAAATGGTTTTTACGATTACAATGCCATCTATTACCTCACTAAGGATGATATCCTCCAGATACATCCATTTGCCCAAGAATTTCATAAATTCATTGTTTTTAATAGCTGAGTAGTACTCCATTGTGTAAATGTACCACAGTTTCTGTATCCATTCTGGAGGATATCATCCTTAGTGNGGTAACCCAGTCACAAAAGAAGTCATTAGATATGTACTCACTGATAAGCGGGTATTAGTCCAGAAACTTAGAATACCCAAGATACAATTTGTAAAACACAAGAAAACCAAGAAGAAGGAAGACCAACATGTGGATACTTCATTCCTCCTTAGAATAGTGTACAAAATACCCATGAAAGGAGTTACAGAGACAAAGTTTGGAGCTAAGGTGAAAGGATGGACTATCCAGAGACTACCCTACCCGGGGATCCATCCCATCATCAGCCACCAAACCCAGACACTATTGCACATGCCAGCAAGATTTTGCTGAAGGGACTCTGATATAGCGGTCTCTTGTGAGGCTATGCCAGTGCCTGGCAAACACAGAAGTGGATTCTCACAGTCATCTATTGATGGAACACAGAGCCCCCAATGGAGGAGCTAGAGAAAGTACCCAAGGAGCTGAAGGGGTCTGCAACCCTATAGGTGGAACAACAATATGAACTAACCAGTACCCCCAGAGCTCATGTCTCTAGCTGCATATGTAGCAGAAGATGGCCTAATCGGCCATCATTGGGAAGAGAGGCCCCTTGGTCTTGCAAACTATATATGTCCGTACAGGGGAATGCCAGGGCCAAGAAGTGGGAGTCAGTGGGTAGGGGAACGGATGGGGGGGAGGGTATAGGGAATTTTCAGGATAGCATTTGAAATGTAAATAAAGAAAATGTCTAATAAAAAATGAGAAAACAAACAAACAATGCCATCTGTTGCCAAGTGTGCACCTATAGCCTCATGGGGGCGTGCCTTATGACCGGCTGTCTAAGGCATGGCTTCATGATAGTTCTGCACGTTATGCAGGCACCATCACCCAGAAGTAGAGAACTATAGTATTACAACCGCTTTCTGGGACAACCCCGAAAGACACTGGTGAATGAAATTTCTCATAGTATACAAAGTTTCAGGCAGTATACATGGTCGTATATTTTGTTTGGAAGAAATATTGGCCTCACCAGTCCTGGGATTACAAGTACCCACTACCACACCCAGCTTTTTTTCCTTATGTGAGTTGGTGTTTTGTCTGTGTGCAGGTGCCAGCTCCCCTAGAAGTAGAGTTACAGACAGCTGTGAGCCACCATGTGGGTGCTGGGAATTGAGCTCAGCTTCTCTGGAAAAGCAGACAGTGCTCTTAACCTCTAAGCTATCTTTCCAGTACCCACATCCTGCTTTTTAAAAATGGGTTTTGGGGGCTGGAGAGATGGTTCCCCATTTAAGAGCACTTGTTGCTCTTGAATAAAACCTAGATTTGATTCCCGGTACCCATGTGGCAGGATATAACCCACTGTAACTAGTTCCAGAGGGTTTAACATCCTCTTTTGACCTTCAAAGGCACTGTATGCATGTGGAACACAGACATAAGATCATGGAAAATACCCATACACTTAAAATAAAAATAGATAATTCTGAAAAAAACTTAGAGTGGGGTTTGGTTGTTGAACTCAAGTCTTCATGCTCAGGAGCTGTGGTGGTTTGGATGAAAATGGTCTCCCATAGGCTCATATTTTTGAATGCTTAGTCATAAGAAAGTACTATTTAAAAGTATATAAAGTATATCAAAAAACTTTTTAAAAAGATTAGGTAAGGGATGTGGCCTTGTGGAAGGAAATACATCACTTAGGCGTAGGCTTCAAGGTTTCAAATGCTTAAGCCAGGCCCAGTGTCTCTCTCTTCCTGCTCCCTGTCAATCCAGATTTAGATTTTTTGGCTCCTTCTCTAGCATCATGTCTACCTGTGTGCTGCCATGCTTCACACTATGATAATGGACTAAATCTCCTAGCCTGTAAGTCACCCCCAGTTAAAATTTTCTTTTATAAGTGTTGCCATGGTTATGATTTCTCGTCACAGCAATAGAATACTGAGACACAAGGCAAAAACCTTTGCTGGCTAAGCTGTCTGTCCATTCCTATCATGGCTGGATTTTAATGTGCCACTAAAAAAGATGTAATGGTTGCTATGTTAACCTCTTCTTGGCCTACTTTTGGGCTAGCCTAGACGTTTTTTATATTCCCATTTCCCTCCCTTATTTTCTCTTTTTTGGAGCATACCCTGGACTATAGCATATTGACTGGTGAGTGTTTCTGTAGGCATCCCCCAGAATGTCGCTTCTTTTTAAAACAATCTAAAATTGTAGCTGTGCTGTCTGAGACTGGGCAGGGTGTGACAGAGTCTCATGCTTGGCAGAGCCTGGCAATCAAGTCTTCAGCCAAATGACAGTTCCTACCCTCAAGTTCTGTGTATGACTAATAGCTTTTTAATGTACAGCTTTTTGGAACAGGGGTAGTATCACTTACTTTTCAACTCTGAAGGCTCTCAGAATTACTTGTACTTTATTTTAGCTGCCTTGAACCTTTTAGGCACATAGATTTCCACTTGAATCCTCTAACTCTCATAATTCAGCAGGCCAAAGAGAGCCAAAGATATTTTTGGCTCATGTTTTTGGCTCTATTTTATCTCATACTTTGTCTTTATTTCAGTTCAATGACTCAAGATTGTGTATGATTTATTGTTTATTAGTTATTCTCTGGAGACTGTAGATATTCATAGACTTCTTGAATATTTTCCACATAACTTTTTCTTTTCTTGGTCTATCCTAGGGGTCAGACCTTAGGCACTCTAGAAAGACTTCCACTGACCTATTCTTGCAGGTTGTTTTTGTTGTTATTATTTTATAGAAGTGTCACATAGAATGTGGTTTTGGGTTTCTTAACTGTCTAGATCTTCTCCTTACCTTGTGTGGAAGCAGCACATAGTAAGGGTGTTGGAGTGCAAAGGGTCCATAGAGCAGACCAGTCTGTCTTTTCCTGGACCTTCCAGACACAGTGAGACCTTGGCTTGATCGTCTGTGCTAGCTCATGACATACATAACCTAATGCTTTAGGCCGTGAGCATTAAAGATAATAGGAGAGTAGGAATTGGGACTACAGGACTCTTTAAAAGAGTGATGATTCAGGAATGGCTTTTATTGGGCAATCCTATGGTTTAGGCGGTATTCAGAACCTTTGACATTGGTGATCCTTCACACCATCCTGTTGGTTTTGGTTTTGTCTATTTATTTATTTAGTTAGTTAGTTAGTTAGTTATTTAGTTATTTGAGACAGGATGTTACATAGCTCAGGCTGCTCTTGAACTCACTGCATAGCCACTGGCTTTGAGCTTCTGAACCTTCTGCTTTCCCTCTCCCAAATACTAGGAATCCATAAGTGTACCAGCAAACCAGGATGTAGAGTTTCTGTGAGTTTTGGAAAAGCAGAAAGACAACAAACCCAGTACAGTCAGTCATGGTGCCACAGGACTATAATGATTGTATGCCAGCACTTGGGAAACTATGGCATAAGGGTTGAGGACTCAAAGCCGGCCTCTATCATAGGCAAAAAGGAGCAGCTGACTCTAGGTTTCCCTGTTTGTCACATTCACTAAGAAATTGTCTTTCTCTTTGCATTTCTGATTTTTTTAAAAGCATGCAATCATAAATTTTTATTAAATAATTCAAGGAATTTAAAGAGCATCTATGATTTCTTTAATTGTAATCATAAAGCTTAATCTGTCTCTCTCTTTTCTTTTGGTACTGCTCAGTTTAATTTGTTTGGTCAAACTCCTTATGTAGTCTGCTATTGCTGTTATCTGACCAGGTCTCTGGTTACAGAGGCCCTTTCCCTGCCCTACCAGCAGATGGAGTTAGAGTGCTGGGGTCTGCATTTCTTCCAGGTGGCTAGCCATGCACCTTGTGGATATGAAATGCTAACCGTGGTGAGTAACTGTCATGACTGCCTTCTACTTGAGGTCTATGTTTATGTGTCGGATAGGATTTAGATTTAAAATATGCATTGCTCAAATCTCTTTTCACATGAAAGTCGATTGGGGATTGAATTGTTATTGTTTGTCATAACATTGAAAGGGGTAATAGGTTTATTCATGGCCAAGGGAAAAAGTATTAGTTGATCAAGCAGTAAGCCACATTTGCAATAAATAAAACCTTTTCTCCATCTCCAACGTAAGTTTTGTTTTGTTTTTTTAATCTAATCTAGAGATTATACATGATAGGTAAGTATATAGTACTGAGGGTCAACTGCAGGACTAATTTAGTAAATCTTTTTCCCCAACATAATATTTTTATTATTTAGGAATTTCATGCAATGCCCCATTCCTCCCAGGTCTATTCTCCCACCCCATCCCTTCCACCAAGTCCAATTTGTGTTGCCCATACTCACTGGAGTATGGTCAAACGCTGAGTGTGCAGCCTCTTAAAGAAAACTGGGAGTGTGTGTGAGTGAGTGAGCGAGCGAGCCGAGTGAGTGAGTGAGTGTGTGCGTGTGGGCACTCGGCTTGTTGTTGGTGGTGACTTCCCCCTTCCCTCCACTCCTTCCCTCCCCGGCTGCCGCTGCAGTGGCCGCTCCCTGGGCCATAGGAAATGAGCGGTAACGATGACATCAAGGTGGAGAGCGACGCTGACAAGCGGGCTCACCATAATGCACTGGAACGAAAATGTAGGGACCACATCCAAGACAGGTTTCACAGTTTGCGTGACTCAGTCCCATCACTCCAAGGAGAGAAGGCATCCCGGGCCCAAATCCTAGACAAAGCAACAAAGTATATCCAGTATATGCGGAGGAAAAACCATCCGCACCAGCAAGACATTGACGACCTCAAGCGGCAGAATGCTCTTCTGGAGCATCAAGGGGAAAGCGAGAGCTGATCAAGTTCTTTGTTCCTGGGGAATTCACTTCTCTTCCTCCCTCACGGAAGATGCAAGTAAAAGGGAATTCCGTGCACAGGAGAGGGCAAGACCAAGTGCAAAACTGCAGACCAACTACTCTCCTCAGACAACAGTCTCTACACCAGCACCAAGGGCGGCACCATCTTTGCCTTCGATGGGGGTTCAGACTCCAGCTCAGAGTCCGAGCCTGAAGAGCCCCAGAGCAGGATGGAGGCCAGCTAAGCCATGCAGGGCAGGCCAGCAATAAAACTGTCGACTCTCCCGTCGCATCCTCCTTCAGTTCGTCATTAGAACCCTCAGAACCATTGAGAAGACTCTTTATTTTAATTTACTCTTTATTGTTATTTTTGCATAGAAGCTCTTGGACAACAGCCCTCATCCCCTTCCCCGTGTCCACTATTTTAAATGTATTCCCTTCAGGGGTTCCTGTCCCCACCAGACAATTTAAACCAAAACACCCCAACTTGGCAGCTTTCTGTGGAGGACAGACGGCCAGCCAGACCTCTGAGTACACGGTGTCCTGCCCACCCTACCAGCTCCTCCAGCCCTCAGAGCACGGGCCTGGAGGGCGCCTGCTCCGCTAGGCTCTCCTCCCAGCCCACCCTCCCTCACCTCTGTGTGGTGGACTTTGTGAATCTCTGAACTGTTCTACTTTGACAAGAAGACCAGATTGGAGTAATCAGAACTCACCCCCTCCTTTGTAAGGATTATTTTTTGGAAAAGCTGTCTCTCCTGTTAAAAAACAGGATTCTTGAAGAAGCTTGTGTGGTAGAAAAGGAAAGCAGGGACAGATTTGCAGCACATTGGCACGGTCGGTCACTTCGGCTGTTTAAGCCTGAAGACCCAGCCTTCCAGAAGGCCACGGGACGCTGGTATGTATGTATAGGAGGCGGTGGCAGTGAAATGAACGGCTCTCAGGAGTGGGGGTGGCTATGTGGGTGGGGCTGGGAGGGAGTTTTAGGTGGGGAAGAGGTTTTGTATTAAGGGCCAGTGATGATGTTAGGAAATTTGAATCTGAATGAAATGCCCCTATTTCTGATGATGTCGATATTGTTAAACGACAGATTCATAAAGTAATGATCAAATCTTCATTTTTTTCTGTGTGTATTTCTAAGAAAAAGAGCCAACTATTTTGTATGTAACTACCAAGAGCGACTTACCTGGTACTAAACCCACAGCCCAGTCCAGCGTCCCGCCCTACTTCTTTCCTCCTGTCATGGAACGTGTCGCCGCTGTGTGGTCCAGCCCTGGCTCTGGCTGTGGTCGGCAGATCCCAGTGAAGGGCTTCTCGTCCTTAGGCTTCATTTCCTTGTCTTTTCCCACTCTGTCGCCGGCATTTGCTGGTTTCTAGTGTATACTTTGTGGTCTCAGTCGGTGTGGATTCCATTCCATGGAAATAAAAAATATGTTGTACATACTGCCCAAGAATTGTCCTGCAAGTTAAGGCTTCCCCCTTTACTATAAGAATATAAATAAAAACTTATTTTATCCTTGTAAGAAAAAAAGAGAGAGAGAAAGAAAGAAAACTGACTCCTTCCCACCCCCACCACCTGCTAGAAGCCATCAACTGTGAGGAGCTTCACTTCAGCATTTTTCTGCCATTAGAGCTCCATGCTATTATATACCACCCACTCTGCCCACCATGCCACCCTGCAGGCAGAGCATCAAGAGAGACAGCAGTAGCAGCCAAGGGCCAGGCCTGCAGGCCTAGTATTAGCCCTGGCTTAGCAGGTGGCAGTGGGCCAAGGCAGGCCTGCTAGTGACCTGAGCTTCCAGCGCCTGAGGACTGGCCATCCTCAGCAAGTGCTCCCTTGTCTGCTGTGGCTGTGCTCCCGTACCTCTACTTCTGCATCTCCCTACACACACTCATAGCTCTGTTTGGTCATCCTTCTCATTTCTCTATCACACAGTCATGTGTTAAAGTGCTGTTGCAAACTGCTGTGTGTCATGCAGTATGTTATTTTGCCCAAACAGCTTTTACATCCAAATACTTATTTCAACAAATTATTTGATCTGGTTCAAAGTTTCTGAAGTACCATAAATATACTGTGTGTGTGTGTGTGTGTGTGTGTGTGTGTGTGTTGGGGGAGAGTTCCAAGAAAGCTCCAGACACTGCACACTGCACAACTCCCTGCCCTCAGTGCTGGCTGCCCTGCCTGCTCCCTTTGTGCTTTGTGCTTGCAGCCCTCCTGCAGTGCCCCTTTCCCAGGCTCTCCTCCCCCAGCAGGACCAGGATGAGCAGCAGGAACATGACAGTGGCAGCTCAGTGCTGTGCACAGTAAATCATTTTAAAATCATTTCTTTGTATGGAGGCTCCCCAAGTGCTAGAGTGTGTATACAGAGAACAACTTGCGAGGGTCTGTTCTCCCCTCCATGTGGGACCTAGGGGTCAAAGTCAGCTAAGCAGACTTGGCAGCAAATGTCTTTATCAGCTGAGCCATTTTTACCAGCCCAAAATGTAGAATAGAAGCTGTTAAGTGTACTGTGTATTCCTTCTGGGACCAGTGAAGCCAGCCTAGTCTGGGACCTGGCCTGTGTGGCTGCTATAGTACATACATCAGAGGGTTTTTGTTTTGAAACAGTCTTACTCTATATCCCAGACTAGCCTTAAACTGGAGGTCCTCCTGTCTCAGCCCCACAGGCAGCTGGAATTATAGGGAAGTATTACTGTTCCTGGTCTTTTTCTTACTTATTTCTGAATAATTTTACTTCTTTTTAATTAGTTTCTCTAAATTTTTACCTTACTTCTTTTTTAAAACATTTTATAGTCCCAGAATAATAAATTATTGTCAACAATTCACTTCCAACAATAATTTTTAAATTCTATAAAAGATTGGAAATTATCATTTTGATGCTGACATATCTATCTATATATAGTGAAAAGTGATGAAAGAACTTCTGTTCAGTTTGTGATAACCGTGTTACTTTTACATGTAAACACTACATGAAATGGTCAGTGGAGACTGAGTGTAGTGTAAACTGGGATTTATTTATTTATTTTTGAGACAGGGTTTTGTGTACCCAGGCTGGGCTCAAGCTCCATATGTAGGTGAGGATAACCTTGAATTCCTCCGGATTCTTCTGCTTCCACCTTCCAAGTCCTCACCCATAGATATACCCACCAATTCTGATTTATACTGTGATAGGGTTCAAGCCCTGAGCTTCATGTATTCTAGGTAGGTACTCTATCAGCTGAGCTACACCTCCAGCCTCTAGCCTGTAACCTAGAAATTTTGAGATGAACTGTAGTCAAATACGAAATAAATTAATAAAATATCATAATTTTTCCCCCTAGATAAGGTTTTTCTGTGTAGCCCTGGCTATCCTGGAATTCACTCTGTAGAGAAGGCTGGCCTCAAACTCAGAGATCCATCTGCCTCTGCTTCCCGAGCACTGAGATTAAAGGCGTGCACTATCACCATCCAGCATAATTATTGTTCTCATAGAAAGCTTACTTGGTCCTTGCTGGCACTAACCTTCCGATAATATGCCCAAAGGTTGGGCAGATGACTCAGTGCTTCTTGTGAATGTATGAGGACCGAAGCTCAGATCTCCAGAATCCATGTAAAAGCTGGGTAGGCATGGCTGTCTGTCTGTCATCTCAGCACTCAGGAGACAGAGACAGGATCCCTGGTACAGGCTGGCTATCTTGACCAGCAGCAGTTCACAAGCTCTGGTTCAATCCCAGTAAAGTGGGAAGCAGTGGAGAAGGACAGTCAGTGCCAGTTGTGGGGCACATGGGTTGCTCCGTGCATTTACACATGCATTCTTATACATACACATTGCACATATGCAAAAGAATACTGCTTGTGTTAAATACATTAGCTGTGGGACTTGGGAGTTTCCTGAGAGAAAAATGTAGAGTTCTTTTAAGGTCCATAAGCACCACACTGTCAATTGGAAAGCAGTCTGGTTGCTGTGTAGGCATGACTTCCAGGAGTCATCGGGTTTGGACATTGTAGGAGATCCTGGGGTCACTGAGAACTTTCAGGTACATTGTTATAAAGTACTAAAAATACCATAGCAGAATCATATTTCCCAGTATATACCATGTATCTGTGTCTATATATCTGTAGCTCTATGTTAGGCTTCACTCCATTTATCTAACCAGTTGATTTGCTTTGTGTATTCAGTGGGGTTAAACTACCTGTGTTTTCCAGTGGTCTTAGGCAACTCCTGTGACGGGGTCATTCAACACCCCCCCCCCACGATGTTACGACTTCATTCCTTTCTTTATGAAATAGCTCTCACTGTACCAAGGTAGATAAATGGAGGTGCTCCATGATAGTGTGGAAGTAGGTGGCCAAGTGTTGAGGCAGTAGTGGTGGCATTTCTCAGATCTTCATGGGGGTATGACATGATTGATAGGTACCCTGAAGTTCTGGAGAAATGTGGCAGGTGCTTGCTGTATAAGCTAGGGCTTCTGCATCTGCAGCTGGGCTGCAGGTTGGAGAACTGCAAGGCTCGGTGGATAGTTCTTGTCCCTAGTAGAATGACATGGGCCACCAGGAAGTGTTGAGTGTATCGTAGTAGCTGGACAGGCCTTAACTAATGGGAACCACAGACTCAAAGCTGTCCTGTTCGCAGTTTGCATGGGACTTCTGTGATTCCTATACTCTTTCCAGTTCCCCTTTCATACTAGATTTTACTCTTTTTTTTTCCTTTCCTTTCTTCCCTTTCCCTTTCTGTCTCTCTCTGTCTCTGTTTCTGACTTTCTTTCTCTCTTTCCCTCCCTCCCTCCCTCCCTCCCTCCCTCCCTCCCTCCCTTCCTTCCTTCCTTCCTTCCTTCCTTCCTTCCTTCCTATGTTTTGAGATAGAGTTTCTCTGTGTAGCCCTGGCTGTCCTGAAACTCACTCTGTAGAAGACCAGGCTAGTTTGAAACTCTGAGGTCCCCTGCCTTGGCTTCCCAAAAGCTGAGATTAAAGGTATGTGCCACCACACCTGGCTTCCTCTTAGGTTTCTTAGTAGACTACTAAGCTGAGTCTTGAGGTGTGAAAACATCCTTTTATCAAATGAAAGGCACATTCCATCATCAGTGGAGACATGATGATGAGTCTCCACTACCTTATAAACAGCTATTGAAACTTCAGAATTTTCACAGGTAACTGCTTCCCCAGGTTTTAGATAACTACAGTGTACTTATGTATAGTAATAAGGAGAGAGAGAGAGAGAGAGAGAGAGAGAGAGAGAGAGAGAGAGAGAGAAGCCATCTTAAAATATTAAAAAAAAAAAGCTGAAAATGGCTTCTTTGTTTAAGTAATGGTTGTAAACCTTTTCCTGAATGCACCTGCTTGTATTGGACATCACTGTCTAGCCTTGAAGGGAGCTTGCTCAGCTCTTTTCTGAATAGCTGATTCATCAACCAGGTTGAGGGTTTGTTAAATCTGTCAGCAGTCAGAGAAAGTGTCATCCCAGTACTTAGGAGGTGAGATAGGAGTTGACATTACAGTGTGGCATCACCCTGTAATGGTAACCTTGCAAGCCTATTTTCTTACTTGGTAAATAGTTGCCACCTACTTTGTAGTGAGCGTATTTGAAATGAAAAGCAATTGTCTCTAAACTGAAAGTCACTGTCTGTCGGATTCCCAACAAGTTACCAGCCCTACTGTCTTCACGTTTAGGGCTACGCTCCTCTCCCCTAGGAACCCCAGTCTCTTGTGTGCACCTAAGCCTCCCTTCTCCTCTGCCTCCTTTTACCTGACTCTGAGTCTGACCCTCCCCCAGGGCTGTCATTGCCCTTTCCTGGGCCTAACTGTTGGCTTCTTCCTGACTGTAAACAACTTCAGGCCTCCATCCTTTCAGAGTCCCCATCCCACTTTGCTGTCTCTCTCCAGGATTTCTCTGCAGCCATCACCTAGCAGTGACTCTGGCTGTGTCTCTCCACAGCCTTAAGTTTACTACTCCTGAGGTGTCCAGTGGCCTTCTTGCCAGACAGCCTTCCCACCCCGCACATCTCTCGGTACAGCAGCCTCTTCCTCCTCCTTGAAGCAGTGTTTTCTTGAATTCCATAACATTTGCTTCCTAGAGCGTCTGGGTTACAATGTCCCAGGTCCCATGCCTGCCTCCTTCCAGTTGGTGTTCCTCGTTCCGTCTGAAGACTTCTCAACAGCTCAGATTATGTTTCTGCCAGTGAGTCCCAGACTGATTTTCTCTCTATCCCGTTTCTACTTGATGTTTCCCAGTGCCTCAAAGCCAGCATTTGACCCCTAAAGGGTACCCCCACATATTGCTTAGTTTCAAGATGGAAGACTGCTCTTCCATCTGTGTCTTTCTTGTATCCTCACCTCTGCCAGCCTGCCATGATGCCTTCCTTCCTTTCTCTCTTTATGTATGGCCTTGGCGTCCTCGTGTTCTCAAATTCTAGACAGGAGCTGTATGAGATGGATTCCTCAGACACTCCTACCATGCCAACACAGTGCTCTGCCTGTTGCTCTGGCTCTGCCCTGGCCTCCTCTTCGTACCATCTCTGGGGTTCACCTTTCTAGTCTTCTCATTCCTCAGGCTGGACATTCTTCTCTCAGAGGTTGCTCACAGCATGAGCCTCCTGCCTGGAATATAAATCTCGACCTTCAGTATTTCCTGCATATCTGCTTGGGAAGCCCTCAAGTCTGAGCAGAATCAAGGATGTCTTTCCTTAGGACATTCCCTTGTCGGCTTGGTGATTTCTCTGATAGTAGTACTGCATGATTTAGTCTGTGCACTTTGTCCTTCTGTGTATATGTTGGTCCATGCCGCTGTCTTTCTCTTCTTACTGAATACAGTGCTATGTATTTCTTATTTACTCTTATAATGATTGTTTGTCTAGTTTTTAAAAGATGATTTGTAAGCTGGATGTGGCGGCTATACCTTTAATATTAGCACTCAGGGGGCAGAAACTGTGACTTTGAGATCGACCTGGTCTACAGAGTGAGTTCTAGGACATCCAGGGCTGGTTTACAGTGAGAAACCCTGTCTAGAAACAAAACAAAACAAAAACAAAGCAAAACAACAACAAAAAAAATGATTTGTATACTAGACATGACGATATGCCCCAGTCATCCCTGAACTCAAAAGGGATAAGGAATTCAAGGTCATTCCCAACTGTGTGAGTTCGAGGCTACCCTGGACTATATGATACTCTGTCTCAAACAACAAAGTATCAAGATAGATGAGTAAATAAGATTTGAGCTAGTCACCATGGCCCGCACCTCTAATGCGCCAGCTTGAGGCTGAGGCACAAGATCACTGGGAATCCCAGGGCAGCCTGGGCTGCAGAGTGAGACTAGCTCCAAATGAGCAGGCAGACCAGGAAGTGAACAAATAAAAATTAAATTGTTTGTGAAGTAGGTTGTAAGTTTCTCATCTGTCTGTCTGATCTAGGGTTCTCATGTAGCCTTCTTGCTTTGAACTTGATATGTAGCTGACCCTGGCCTTGAACTTCTGATCCTCCTCCATACACCTCCCAAGTGCTGGGATTAGATGTTTGTGCCACGATGCCTGGCTTGTAAATGTTTGCTTTTGAACTTGATAAAACAGAAGTCATAGACTTGGGGTTTGCGTTCCCACCCACATCCCATCACTAAAGATGGGTTGGGTGCCTTGTCCATGTGGGTTTTCTCGTCTTCCATCATGTGGTCCTCCCGCACTTCATCCGCTTGCCGGTAATTCAGTGTTGGGTCGCGTACCTTCCTTGTTCCTGGCTTATTTGGCTGTGGTAAAGAAGACTTTTGGCCCTTGTGTACTCTCACTCCTGTGGCCTGCTGTTACTCCTGATAGTGTATTTTCTGACCTGCACACTTTGCTTTGAGTAAAACTTCCTTGCTACTTTGCAGAGAGAGAGACAGCTACAGACACAGAGAGGGTGGGGGAGGAGAGAGCTCGCTGCGTGCCTGTGTAGGAGCTGGAGACAGAGAGCCCCTCCTCATTTCTCTTCCTTTGCCTGAGGCGTGTTCCTTGGCCTCCTGTGATGGAGGCCCGTGCTTTCTGTGTCTTTGTCTGTTTTCTTGTGTTTCATACTGAGTGCTGACATTCTTCTCTATTCTGGTGATGAGAGAATTCTCTGCAGCTGAATGTATTCCTGAGGTCTTCTCTCAGTAGAAGAATGACTTCACTCTCCGTATAGAGTCTTCTGGTGGCGGCTTTGATGTTAACATGGCTGCTGTCCTCGACTTCTCTCTTAGGCCTTTTGTATCTTCATAAATGCCCCATAACTGCAGCTCAGAAAGTTCATTTATAGTTTCTTTTTCAGGTTTTCAAATTTTGCCTTTCCCATTTAATTTCCCCATCTGGAGTGGATTTTTTTTTTTTTTTTTGACCCCATGTGACTAGGAATCTGATTTCATTTTTCCTATGGATAAACAAATTTCCTAGGTCTTCAATTTTTTAGGCTGTTCTGTCAAAATTCAACATTTTGCAAATTCAGAATTCTATTTCTAATTTTTTACTTCTATACTCTTGGCCTATTTGTTTATATTAGCCTGGTCATTACACTGAAATTTATTTTGAGACAGGGTTTATGTGGTAGCCTGGGCTGGCCTTGAACTTGTGGTTACTCTCCTTTTCCAGACTCTCCCCTAACCCTTAACCTGTTGAGTTTAGGCATGGACGAATACCCCTACTACACTTGGCTTAATTAGCTTGAAATAAAAGTTTAGGATACATTTCCAGCAGGCGAGGCAAGCCCCCACAGACCTCAGACTCACGGCTGTCCGCCTCGTTCTTTGTAGACTACAGGTGTGCACTCCCAGCTTGGCAGGGGTCTGTGCTTTGTCTTTCTCATGGGGAGAAGGGGGCTGTTTTCATTCTAGTTCCTTCAGTCTTTAATTAAAATGCCCACCCCCCACATTGTAGTTGGTCTGTAGATCAATTTCAGAAGGATTCTATATAAATATAATACAGTTGCCAAGTAGAAAGATTTTGGTTGACAATAAAATTTTGTTTTTCTACTCTTACTGTTTGTTTTCTTTGCAAGTTGTTTAGGCTGACCTAAAACTCACTGTGTAGACCAGGCTGGTTTTGAACTTCAGGCAATCTTCCTGCCTCTGTCCATAAAGTGTTAACATTAGAGACATGCACCACCACGTTGGTCAGAAAGTAAGATTTTGTGTGTGTGTGTGTGTGTGTGTGTGTGTGTGTGTGTGTGTGTGTGTGTGTGTGCGATTGCAGCTATGCACCTGTGGAGGTCAAAGGACAACCTTGGTTGTTTGAGTCAGGGCCTCATCACTACAACATTATGTCAGGCTAGCTTGTCAGTGACTTTCTGGGGATACTCCTGTTCCTACCTTCAATCTGTGTTGGGCCCCATTTTGGCTCTAGTTTGGGCCTTGAGGACAAACCTGCGGCCTTGTGGGAGAGCCTAAGCCTGGCTCAAGTTTTGAGACCTGTCTCAGTCACTTACGTATCAGGATAACTCAGCAAGACCTGTTTGGCCCCGCCTCTGCCCCACTGTTGCTGATGTAGAGCTTTGCCATTGGTCCTGTCATACTCCATACCCTCTGTCTCCTACGCCTCCTAAGTCTCCTACCCTCTGTCCATACCCCGCCTCCTATGTCATCTTACCCCAAAAATCCCCTTCCCTATGTTCTGAACTTATATAAGCAAGAGGCTGAGGCCATAGAGTTGAGTTCCTGCTTCAACAAGACTCTTGGCTCGGTGTGTTTATTGTGGGCTGTAGACACTCACCATCCCGCTCTGCCCTGGAGAGACCCCAACGGGACCGGGATCTCTCTCCTCTCGCCTGGACCTGCTGGCGAGGAGCCGGCACAGTCTGGACACAGAAGCTCTGGGATTTCGGACATTCAGTCTTTTTCGTTGTTGTTGTTTTTTGTTTTGTTTTTGTTTGTTTGTTTTTCGAGACAGGGTTTCTCTGTGTAGCTCTGGCTGTCCTGGAACTCACTTTGTAGACCAGGCTGGCCTCGAACTCAGAAATCCACCTGTCTCTGCCTCCCGAGTGCTGGGATTAAAGGCGTGCGCCACCACGCCTGGCTCGGACATTCAGTCTTAAGTGGGTTCTACAGATTCAAGCTCAGACTCTCATCCTTATTGGTCAGGCATTTTACCTCCTGAGCTACCTTTGAGCCCCAAGGTTCTTAACAAACATTTAAAAATCTAGTAGAAAATCATAGTGAATCCTGTTATTTTATATGCCACTGTCTTACTTTGGGTTTCTGTTGCTGCAGTGAGGCACCATAACCAAAAGCAAATTGGGGAAGAAAGTGTTTATTTGACTTAGACTTCCACATCGTACTCCGTCATCAAAGGCAGTGAGGGTGGGTATTCAAGCAGGGCAGGAACCTGTAGGCCGGAGCTGATGCAGAGGCCATAGAGGGTGCTGCTTATTGTCTAGCTCAGTCTACTTATAGAGCCCAGGACGGCCAGCTTTACAGGTCTGCCTACAAACCCAATCTTAGGGAAAGTTTCTAAATTTATGTTTCCTCTCCTCAAATGACTTGAACTTGTGTCAAGTTGTTGTAAAACTATTCAGCCAACCAGTTAAAAACGTTTATTAAGTGTAAGTAAAAAGGAGAACTCAACATTTTAAGCAATTCATTCAAACTCCCAACACAGGATTTTATAAGACATTTGTCAACCTCAGTAAAATAAATGCCTGCCTGCAAATTCACAGTAGACAAAATGTCACTTTTAAATATCTGTCTGCTTGTTTGTTTCTCACTTTCACCCTAGCTCTGCTGTGGAGCATCCCTGACAACCCGTGTCTTTTTCTGTGGTCACTGGAACATCCATTGCTCTGGGGGTTGTGAAGATTAAATACTGTGATGTGTGCCAAGTGACAAGAGAACAGACCAGGCAAAAAGACATGAGATTATTATGTGAAAACAACTTCACTTGCCTACAGGGAAACAGAGTAGACTCCCAGTGTGTCTGGTCTCCCATTGGCTTTGACAAAGTGGTGGAAGCAAAAGCAGGCCTTAAGTCAGTTCCCTAATCTGGAGAAGTCGAATGTCACCAGGCAGCCCTGATGCTTGCTGCTCCTAACAGGCATATGGCTGCTGAAGGACTAGGTTGAAAGCCTTTTTGCTGATTCATCCGTCAGAGGCCTGGTTCCGAGCCAGCCCTTAGCTTCTAGATTAAAGGCCCAGTGCTGCAAAGCTGCTGGACTTGATGGAGTGCCGGTACATCATTGCCATGTGAAGCCAGCAGTGAGAAGCACTGTTACCTGTTTTCCCTTTGTAGTGACCCTGATTCCATTGTGCTCAGACATGCTCCCTGTCTGTTAGCGAACTGGAGCTGGGGCACAGCACCTGGGAGCAGTGGGATTACTGCTGAGCACACCAGCTTGCTGTGCCTGGTCCTGGCATCACCTTAGCTACTGTGGGGATGCTGATCCGAGCCTGCTCTTCTCCTTGGGAATGCACATTCCACTCCAGAGAGGGGTTACTGTGAGTGCTCTGGAAAAACCTTTCAACCAAAGACTTAGGTACCAGGACTGCCTCTGACAGCAGGGCTGGGCTCTTAGCATCTCCCTACAAATGTTAGGATAACAGTTGGTGGGCAAGGAAAGCACGTGCCCAAAACGAATCCATCTTTTTTTTTTTTTTTTTTCCAAGACAGGGTTTCTCTGTGTAGCCCTGGCTGCCCTGGAACTCACTCTGTAGACCAGGCTGGCCTCGAACTCAGAAATCCGCCCGCCTCTGCCTCCCGAGTGCTGGGATTAAAGGCGTGTGCCACCACACCCATCTCACGAATCCATCTTGATAGAGCCTTCCACCTAGGACAGGCCTCCTCTCCATCCTTACTCTCTTACTGCTACTGTGTTTCATCCACTAACCTTAAGGAAGAAGCAGCATGCATTTGGAACACTAGTAACCAGACCAGAGCTGGCACAGAGCTCAGTGGAAGAGCACTTGCTTTGGGTGCTCCAAACCCTGGGTTCTGTGCTCAGGGGTGCAAAACTAGAAACAAAAAATAAAAATAACTGATCTACCATGTGTTCTTGCAGGGCATAGCCAGATGTGCAATGTGGGGAATAGAGGCAGTCTTTAAAAGTTGAGGGTGAAGGCAAATATTAAAAATTAGGGAGTTTCTGGAGCTGAGGCACAGAGCAACAGGAATGGCCCTGGCATTCGGGTAACCTGGTGTTGAGTGCTGGCAGGATAGCCTGTAGGTAGGCCCAGACCTCTGTGACATTGATTGTTCATTGTGTGTGTGTTGGGGGGTGGTCTCAGGTGTTGGTCCTTGGCTTGGGCACCTTTCCCCTTTGTTTGGGTAGGGTTTGTCTTTGGCCTGTGGCTTTGCCATGTGGGCTAGGAGAGCTGGCCTTCAAGCTTCCTGGGATCGGCCTGCCTTTGTCCTTTAGGTCCTCTCTGCCAGGGTTGCTGGCACATGCCACGGTTCCTGGTTTGTTTTTTGGTTTTTGTTTTTTTGTACTGTGAATTCAGATCTTCATGCTTGTAAAGCAATGACTTTACTGAATGAGCTGACTTTCCCAGACGGTTGTTCCTCACCTTTGAAGACAATTCCTGTCTCATGGGCATACGTGGAACTTAAACACAGTATCTATGAAACATGGAGCACAGATGTGTAGCAGAGCTGTTTTGATGGTGACATACCAGTGTGCATGCAGCCTTGGCACTTGGTTTTTAATAGTGAGAGCTTGCATTTGGTGCCTAATGGTTGCTTGGTTTCCCTTTCTTAGCCTGAAAATGAAAGGTTTTTCAGGCAGTGTTGCTAGCTGTAAATACCTACAGTGTCAGTGTTTTATTTAGGTCTTTGCACTGGTTTCCAGTTTGCGAAGCCCCCACACTGGGGGAGACTGAGCAACCCTGTGGGCTCTCCATGTGAGCTGGGGACCCCTCAGGCCACCTTTCCTAATCGCTCTCTTCATTTTCTCTAAGGATTTATTTTCTCTTCCTTGTAGCTGTTAATACCAGCAAGTACGCGGAAAGTTATCGGATCCAGACCTACGCTGAGTATGTAGGAAAGAAGCAGGAAGGCAAGCAGGTCAAGAGGAAGTGGACAGAAGACAGTTGGAAGGAGGTGGACAGAAAGCGGCCGCACACACAGGGCCCCTGTTACCACACCAACAGGTGAGCACCTGGCTGGGCTGGGGCTTGAGCTATTCCAGCACGGATCCTCTTGGTGCCTCCTTGAGTATAAGTACCTGACTCCTGTGAGGAAATACCTCTACCCTAGGTTTTTGCATAATAGTATAAGGAACTGTGATTACCGCTGCGTGATTTTTTTTTTTCTGCTGCTTCTTCTTTTCTTCTTTCTTCATTTTCTTCTACAATTTTGTCATGTAGCCCAGGTTGTCCTTGAATTCAGAGACCCCTTCAGTGCTAGAAATGTGGACTAGCTTATAAGTATTCCAGTTCCCTACTTTTCTGAGGTCATGTAGACCCCAGCATTAACTCTTCTGCAACACCATCAAGGCAGACAGAATGTATTCTATTCCAATTAAAGAGTAGGGAAGTGGAGGTTCAGTGAGCTGACCAGCAGCATAGTGAGCGAGAGGTCAGATTAGAGTCTCTTCCTTTCCCAGGTGCCAAATACCTTCTGCCTCCTCCTAGATCCCAGGTAGATACTCATACTGCTGTGTGCCTGCGTGTATATAGCACAGGCAGTAGAGCCTCCAAGGCCCCAAGTTCATTCCCAGTACCACAAAATAAGTAGGTAGATAGATAACGTAGACAGAAGATTAATTTAGCCTATTTGGTTTACCTTTGAGAAAGGAATTACATAGTATTGTGTTGGCCGTTTCTTTCTTTCTTTCTTTCTTTCTTTCTTTTTTTTTTTTTAAAAAAAAGCTTGTTTTCTGAGATTTGGTTTTATGTGGATTGACTTTTAAATTTTTTTATTGTTGAGTATTATTCTTTGTGTGACTTTACAGCATTTATTTGGGTTGGTGGACATTTGGATGGTTTCTAGTTTGAGGCTACTTTCTGTGATGTATGTGTGAAACAATATTGTCAGCCTGTTTTCATTTCTCTTAAGTGAATAAATAGCACTAGGAACGTGGACTTGGGGATGTATGGCATCTGTGTGTTTGTTAAGCTTTAAGCTTTATAGAAACATTTACAGCCCACCAGTAATGTGTGAATTCCATCGCTTCACATACTTGCCAACATTTAATGCTACAGTTTCTGTTTCAACTATTCTAGACTATGAGCTAGCATCATATCACAGTTCTGATTTGCACTTCTCTCGTGACTAATGCAGCGGCCTACGTTTTATTTTTGCATTGCTAGGACTCTAGTCAGCTCAGTGCTGAGCTGCAGCTCCAGCCCTTGGCTGCCTTTTTAATATACTTGTTGACCATCAGGTATAAACCTCTAAAATAAAACGCTTTATTTTAGAGGTTTATAAAGTGTCATCCCCTCCACGCCCAAACTGTGTTGACTGTTTCTGTTGATTTGTAGTTCTTCTAAGTATTCTGGATCAGAAATATGCACTGAACACTTATAGTTTGTGATTGGGTTACGTATTCGATTTTTAGTGATATCTCTTACTGAGCAGATATCTTAAAGTTCTGTGGTAGTTTGAATGACAGTGCCCCTCATAATCTCTGCCGTATGAGAGCTTGGTCCCCTTTGGAGGACTTAGGAGGTGCGGCCTCACTGGAGGAAGTGTATTACTTGGGAAGGTTTTGGGACTTTCAAAGACTTGTACCATGAAGCAGTTTGCTCTCTGCTTCACGCTTGAGGTTTAAGATGTGCACTCTCAGCTTGCTGCCCAACCACCGTGCTTTCTACTGCCACACTTCCCCAGTGTGAGCGCCCAGGATGGTACCCACCTGGGGTAGAAGGAGGAGAAGGTACTTGGCACCCGGGGAAAGGAAGAGCCGAGCTGCCGATGGGAGCAGGTCTGATGCTAGTCTCTCATTCTGTTGCTGGTCAGCTCACTGAGCCTCCATTTCCTCACTCCTAAAATGGTAGTACAGGTCGATCCCTCTGGGTCCATAAACCTAAGAAAACACTTCTATCAGTTGTCTTGCTCCTGGTGTTATAACAACAGAAAACTGACTGCTACCACCATAATAAGCTGCTTATGGCTTTTTTTTTTTTTTAATGGTTAATAGATTTCTCTCTCTCTCTCTCTCTCTCTCTCTCTCTCTCTCTCTCTCTCTCTCTCTCTCTNTCTCTCTCTCTCTCTCTCTCTCTCTCTCTCTCTCTCTCTCTCTCTCTCTCTCTCTTTTCTAACCCTAAGCAGTCATGATTTTGTTTCTGTTGTCTTCAGGAGGATTTGTTGTTTGTATTTCTATTTGGGTCATGATCCATTTCAAATGAATTTTGTTTATCTCATGAAATGTTGAGGATCTTAAATGCCTTCCAAGAGCTCTTGTTTTCAAGGTTGCTCTTCCCTGCTGCTGCAAGGCTGCTGCAAGGCTGCAGAAATGGGCCCTGTTTAGAGGGAGTAGGTCATTGGGGAAATACCTTCCAGGAGACTCTGGGACACTGTCTCTTCCCTCTGCTCTGGCCACCATGGCTGAGCAGCCTCACTCTACCAAGTGTTTCTGCTATTTGTGCGGTGCCACCTTGAATACAAAACCAGGGGTCAGGCAGCCAGCAGCTGAAACTCCTGATAGCATGAGCCAAATTTGATCTTTCTTCCTTTTACATTGCTTTTCTCAGACATTTTGTCACAGTGGTGAGAATGACTAATCTGTGGAGGCTAAGGTCTAGTGTTTCCCATAGGGCTGCCTGGTTGTTGTTCTAATAACCTTTGTTTAAGACAAGTACAAAACAAAGGAGTGGGGTGACTGAAGACACTTGCCTGTGCAGAGGAACCAAGTTCAGGTCCCAGCATCCACATGGCAGCTTACAAACACCTGTATCTCCAGTTCCAGGGGCTCTGATGCTATCTTCTGGCCTTCATGGCATTGTATGCACCTATAGACAAGCAGATGTACACACAAATATGTAAATAAAAATTAAAATACAACCCCCAAACCAGGCAGTGGTGGCGCACACCTTTAATCCCAGCACCTGGAAGGCAGAGGCAGGCGGATTTCTGAGTTCAATGCCAGCCTGGTCTACAGAGTGAGTTCAAAGACAGCCAGGGCTACATAGAGAAACTCTGTCTCAAAAAACTAATATATATGTATATCCCAAACAAAAGAAAGAACCACTAAACTCTTCATAACTCAGTTCATTGACCTTGGTCTCTTCTAGTCTCTGCTGCATTTATGCCCTTTCTTATGCAAAACAAGTCTTGACCTCACTAACAAGTCTTGACCTCAGCTAACACCCAGGCTCTAACTTTTTTTTTTTCAAACAGGGAGTTTGTCTTCCTTTGTTTTATCCTTTAAACAAGTTACACTGATATTTTCAAATTACACACACACACACACACTTTCATAACTGAGATTTTATTGGTGGAGGAACAGAGTATACAGACATTACAATTCTTAGCATACATACCCAAACTCTGAAGAGTCGCATTGTGTTCATGTACACAAATGAAGAGCTAGATATTGTTTCTCTTTGAACTAACTCCAGCCTCAAACCTAACAAGTTTCCCTAAGACCTCACATAACAACCAAATGCTCATAATCCTCAATTCACTGACTCATAATTTTATGCCAAATACAGACACTCTCAATATATCCATCTTTCACAGCATGTTATCACAACTGTTAGGAAACTGGGCCAGAGACATTACAGTCAATTCTGACCAAGGAGTCATTTCCTTAGGAAATGGTTCTTCTAGAAACAGGAGACCAGATACAGCTGAAAACATTCCAGACTCGAATGCATGCCTGAGATTCCAAATTGCTATTCAGTATGCTTCGTACTATAGGATTCAAAACTAACCCACTTTACAGTCACAGCCTCTCCTCATTCTGGTTGTACCCTCCCCCCCCCCCAAAAAAAAAAAAAAAAAACAACTAGTAAATGATTTAACCTCTTAAGAAAAACATTTACACTTAAAAAAATGGGATGAGGGCTGGAGAGATGGCTCAGTGGCTAAGAGCACTGATTGCTCTTCCAAAGGTCCTGAATTCAAATCCCAGCAACCACATGGTGGCTCACAACCATCCGTAATGAGATCTGACGCGCCCTCTTCTGGACTGTCTGAAGACAGCTACAGTGCTCTTAGATATAACAATAAATAAATCTTTAAAAAAAAAATGGGATGACGTGTGATTCCCTCACTTTGTAAATATGTTTCCAGAGCTACTAAAGAACTCGCTTCTACAAAATAATTGATAAAAATATTCCTCTGGATTGAACAAGAAGGGAGGCAGGGACCACTGACAGACGTGATGAATGCTTAGTCGGACTTGGCTTCTTTCTCTTCTTCGGAGGCTGGACTCCACCAGCCTTCCATCTCTCCATTTTCTGCAGGCAGATCTGTAGTTTGCTGGTCAGCCATGTCAGCCTGTTTGTCCTTCGCTCCCCTCTTCCCTTTCATTTGCACTCTTGTCTGATTGACCTTTTCGCCTTGCATCTACCTTGGTAGGGGCAGGCATGGCTGACAGGAGTGGTGCTTGGGCTCCATGGCACTAACCTCCCTCTGGGGCATCAGTGCAGCACAGGGTGGGAGACACGTGCAGTGCAGGATCTGACACGGAACAGCACTCACTCTGCATTTTATATTTTTAATACTTTAATATTTAATTTTTATGTTTTTGATGCTATTATATATGGAATTGTTTCCTACATTTGTATTTTCAAGTTGTTTTCTGCTTTTATATAAAAATATAATCCATGGTTGTAGACTGACCATACACCATGCAGCCTCCTTAATTCCCGTATTTATTCTGTTGTGTGTGTATACCATGTGCCTCTATCAGTCATCTTAGATCAAAGACTTTCTGATACAATCCCAGTTGTTCTGTAAGTTTTTTTTTTAAGATTTATTTTTATTTTTGATTTTCTAGACCTTTGTTTATTAGGAATGAGATGTCAGTGTTTTATCTAAGAGAAAGAGGTCATAAAAGGTGAAGGCCCCCAGCTGGGACATTCTTGGCCACAGTAAGGACTGTATAAAACAAACCGGAGCTCCCGAAGCGGCCTTTCCTGCTGGGAAACTGTTTGGGGAAGGCACTGAGAACTGCTTAGACCCTGGTCCCTTTGGAGCTCCACCCACGGTGGCTGGCGTTGCACATACACTCCCTGTGCTGCTCCTCTCTGGGTGCTGGGAACTAAGTCCCAGCAAGTTCTCTTAACTGTGGAGCCATCCATCTAGCCAGGGGTTCTCCACCTCCCTAGTGTTGCGAGCCTTTAATGCAGTCCTCGTGTGGTGACCCCAACCGTAAAGTTGTTTCACTGCTACTTCATAACTGTCATTTTGCGGCTATTATAAATTCTAATTTAACTGTCTGTGGTTTCCCAAAGGGGTCATGAACCACAAGTGGACACCCTCTGGATTCTAGCCCCTCTGGGTATGTGTACATGAAGGCAGATGCCCCTGGAGACCAGAAGAAAATGACTGTTCTCCTGAGCTGGAGTTACAGGTTGTGAGCCAGTGTGGGTACTGGAAACCAAACTCAGGTCCTCTGCAAAAACAACACATATTCTTAACTGCTAGGTCTCCTCTCCAGCCCCATGGTAGCTCATAGCAACTTCTGTGATGTCTGCTTTAGCAAGGCAGTCCAGGTTCTTCCTGACTAAGGCTTTATCTATCTTGTTGACTTTCTCAAAGACCCAGCTCCTGGTTTTGTGGATTATTTATATAGTTCTTTTTGTTTCTATTTGGTTGATTTCAGCCCTGAGTTTGATTATTTCTTGCTGTGTACTCCTTTTGGGTGTATTTGCTTCTTTTTGTTCTAGAGCTTTCAGGTGTGCTGTCAAGCTGCTAGTATAAGCTCTCTCCAGTTTCTTTTTGAAGGCACTTAGAGCTATGAGTTTTCCTCTTACCACTGCTTTCATTGTGTCCCATAGGTTTTGGTATGATGTGTCTTCATTTTCATTAAATTCTAAAAAGTCTTTAATTTCTTTCTTTATTTCTTCCTTGACCAAGTTATCATTGAGTAGAGCGTTATTCAGCTTCCATGTGTATGTGTGTCTTCCATTGTTTTTGTTGGTATTTAAGACCAGCCTTAGTCCATGATCTGATAGGGTGCATGGGATTATTTCAATCTTTTATCTGTTGAGGCCTGTTTTGTGACCAATTATATGGTCAATTTTGGAGAAGGTACCATGAGGTGCTAAGAAGAAGGTATGTTCTTTTGCTTTAGGATGAAATGTTCTATAAATATATGTTAAATACATTTGGTTCATAGCTTCTGTTATTTTCACTATGTCTCTGTTTAGTTTCTGTTTCCATGATCTGTCCATTGAGTGAGAGTGGGGTGTTGAAGTCTCCCACTATTATCGTATGGGGTTCGATGTGTGTTTTTAGCTTTAGTAGAGTTTCTTTTATGCATGTGGGTGCCCTTGCATTTGGAGCATAGATGTTCAGAATTGAGAGCTCATCTTCATAGATTTTTCCTTTAATGAATATGAAGTGTCCTTATCTTTTTTGATAACTTTAGGTTGAAAGTTCATTTTATTCAGTATTAGAATAGCTACTACAGCTTGTTTTTTGGGACCATTTGCTTGGAAAATTGTTTCCATCCTTTTCCTCTGAGGTAGTGTTCCTCTTTGTCACTGAGGTGTGTTTCCTGCAAAATATCCAGTCCTGTTTACATATCTAGTCTGTTAGTCTATGTCTTTTTATTGGGGAATTGAGTCCATTGATGTTGAGATATTAAGAAAAGTGATTGTTGATTCCTGTTATTTTTGTTGTTAGAGGTGGAATTATGTTTATGGGCCTATCTTCTTTTAGGTTTGTTGAAAGATTACTTTTCTTGCTATTTCTAGGTAGTAGTTTCCCTCCTTTGTTGGTGTTTTCCATCTATTATCCTTTGTAGTGATGGATTCATGGAAAGATATTATGTGAATTTGTTTTTGTCATGGAATATCTTGGTTTCTCTGACTATGGTAATTGAGAGTTTTGCTGGGTATAGTAGTCTGGGCTGACATTTATGTTCTCTTAGGGTCTGTATGACATATGCCCAGGATCTTCTAACTTTCATAGTTTCTGGTGAGAAGTCTGGTGTAATTCTGATAGGTCTGCGTTTATATGTTACTTGACCTTTTCCCTTACTGCTTTTAATATTCTGTCTTTGTTTAATGCATTTTGATTATTATGTGTCGGGAGGAATTTCTTTTCTTGTCCAGTCTACTTGGAGTTCTGTAGGTTTCTAGTATGGTCATTGGCATCTCTTTCTTTAGGTTAGGGAAGTTTTCTTCTATAATTTTGTTGAAGACATTTACTGGCCCTTTAAGTTAGGAATCTTCACTCTCTTTTATATTATCCTTATATTTTGTCTTCTCATTGTGTCCCGAATTTCCTGGATGTTTTGGGTTAGGATCTTTTTGCATTTTGCATTTTTTTTTTTGACTGATGTGTCCATGTTTTCTATGGTATCTTCTGCACCTGAGATTCTCTCTTCTNTCTCTTGTATTCTGTTGGTGATGCTTGCATCTATGACTCCTGATCTCTTTCCTAGGTTTTTTATCTCCAGGGTTGTCTCCCTTTGTGATTTCTTTATTGTTTCTATTTTCATTTTTAGATCTTGGATAGTTTTGTTCATTTCCTTCTCCTGTTTGATTGTGTTTTCCTGTAATTCTTTAAGGGATTTTTTTTTGTGTGTGTGTTTTCCTCGTTAAGGGCTTCTAGCTGTTCACCTATGTTCCCCTGTATTTATTTAAGGGAGTTATGTATGTCCTTCTTAAAGTCTTCTATCATCATCATGAGAAGTGATTTTAGATCCTAGTCTTGCTTTTCCAGTGTGATGGTGTATCCAGGACTTGCTATGGTGGGAGAATTGGGTAATGATGCCAAGTAACCTTGCTTTCTATTGCTTATGTTCTTACGATTGTCTCTGAATATCTCTAGTGCTACCTGCCCTCACTACCTGACTGGAGCCTGACTTTTCTATAATCCTGGTTGTGTCAGAACTCCTCAGAGTCCAGCTGTCTGTGGGATCCTGTGATCCCGAAATTCTGGGTGTGTCAGAGTTCCTAGGAGTCAAGCTGCCTCTGGGACACTGAGATCCTGGTGTGGCCAAGCTCCTGGAATCCCGGGATCCTGGCTGTGTTAGAGTGCCTGGGATTTGAGCCTTCTCCAGGTGCTGTGGGACTGGTTACAGAGTTTGTGCCCAAGGTAAGCCAGTGCAGACCGGAAGTGACTTTGTTGTTTTTGAGTTTTTAAAGAATCTGCAATTGTTTCATTAAAATTCAGAATATTTCGACAATGACTTGTCTTTCTTTAAATTTGAAAACAGAGAAAGTTTTGTAATTTTCTCTACCAAATGTTTCCAGTGTGTAGAATCTGGAATTTGGCACTGAATGCTAGCTTTCGCGTTAACACTTTAAATTGGCATGTCATCTGGGGAGTTTATTTTAAGTAACATGAGACTAAGTCTAACTTCCTGCACTTAAGTTACTTTCAATGTGCATTGGAATGCTTTTATGTTTTCTAGTAACAGTAATTTGAGAATTAGTGTTTTCTTGCCAAATTTTCATGTTATTTACTTGATTAACTATAATTAAAGGTCCTTGCCAATGTCCAGTCATTCACATTTATCTCTGTGTGCTCGTGGCTTTTTATAAGTGTGTAATGAGGGTTGGTGACTTTTGACACAGATTGCCCTCATCACCTTTCGGTTATAGAAAGTAGAGTGCTGCATCTCCGTGACTGGCAACTAAACACAGACCAAATTTCTTATTTGAATTTTCCAGATGTTATGCGCCTGGCCTTATTTTTCTATTTTGATAATCATATTGCTAAAATAAACTATGAAATGTGTAAATCTGAGATTTCAGTTTGCCAGATATAGGTATCCTTAACATTTCTCTGGCAGCTCTCTCTTGGTAGCTTAGCCTTAGCAACAGTTCTGCCTGTCCACCCTCAGCCAGCAGAAGCTGCAGGGTGTTTGGGTTTATAGGGGAGCAGACATGGGGTGAAGTGTCTGTTGCCCAACACCAGGCTTGTTGTTTGTCTTAGGTCTGAGATGTGACAGGAATCCATGAAGCAGCGCATGGAGTGCACATTTGTAATCCCAGTATTTGGGAGGCAGAAGCAGAAGGATTACTGCAAAATAATCCTGGGCTACACAGTCAGAATCAAGCCAGCCAGGGCTACATAGCAAAACCTTGTCTCAAACAAACCACTAAAGCATGGCTTTCAGCTGCAGCACTGGCTGAACATGTGCCAGCATTTGTCACCTGGGAATACACCGCACCCTCCACATGTGCACCTCTCTTCATATGCAAAGCCCGTACTAGCAAATGGATGCTTACTGTTTGTTCAAGCATTAAACGGTCCTGTGTATCTGAAGTTTTCAGAATAAGATGTAGAGAGGGCAGAACTTTATATCATAGGAACTGTGTACACAGGACAGTATGGGTGACCCTTGAGGAGCAATGGGTGGGCCCTGCACAACCCTGAGTTAACAAGTAGCCATCCACCTGGAGCTGCTGGTTGTATGCTGGCCTTCTCACTGCCCAGCCATCAGGACTGTCCTGTTCTTGCTGTCTGTACCTACCTGTGTTAATTTTTTCACCACGCCCCTTGCTGCTTTTCATTTTACACATACACACGGAAGAGTTTATTTGACTTATGGTTCCAGTGGTGGGGAAGCATGGCAGCAGGCACAACAGTAGGACCTGGATGCTGAGAGCGAGAAAAAAAGAGAGGGAGGGAGGGAGGGAGGGAGGGAGGGAGGATATGAGAATGCACTGAGAATGACTGGAAGATTTTTAAATCTCAGTGCCCAACCCAGTAACACACTTTCTCCAGCCAAGTCCTAATTATTTCCAAACAGCACCACCAACTGGAGAACAAGCATTCAAATGTCTGTGCCTATGGGGCCAGTCTCATTCAGATACCACATCCTACTCCCCACTGCCTCATGGCCATACAGTGATAGAAAATGTATTTATACCAACTTCAAAAGTGCCTGTAATCTCTCAGTCTCAACACCATCTTAAAGTCTCTTCTGAGACTAATCTCTTAAGTGTAATCCCCTGCAAAAATCAAAAAGTAAATTATGTACTTCTAACATACACAGAATATACATTACCATTCTATAAAGAAGGAAAGGGGACACACTGAGGAAACACTGGACCATAGCAAAACTAATCAAAATTGCTGCTTTTTGAAGATTTAGAGGATTGTCTTAACATTCAGATCAGCATCAGCTCTGACAACATGGCTGTCTTCCTTTCTCAGCACAGAGCATGGAAGCAACAGAGGAAAACCTGCTTGCTGTCCTGGAGTATGTTGTGCACCAAGCACAGAACATGTACTGTATGGTTTTCATATTTAATCTTTGCAACAATCCATTTTCTTTTTT
The DNA here is from genome assembly GCF_900095145.1 of Mus pahari. NCBI lineage: Eukaryota > Metazoa > Chordata > Mammalia > Rodentia > Muridae > Mus > Mus pahari. Next base: position 9,537,578 of record NC_034601.1, on the reverse strand, counting down.
TGTTTGGTTTGATTTGGTTTTTACATGAGTATTTTGCCTACATGTATGTCTGTGTACCATGTGCATGTCTGTGTACCATGTGCATGCCTGGTACCTGCAGAAGCCAGTCAAGGGCTTTGGATCCTCTGAACTGGAATTATAGGTGTGAGCTGATTGGGAAGTGAACATGGGACCGCTGGAAGAACAGCCAGTGCTCTTAGCCACTGAGCCATCTCTCCAGCACTACTATGACCTATTTTCTAAAAGAAGACTTTCTCATTGTTAAACAGTCAGTGACAAACAGACTCAAACCCTTATCTCTTGCCTCCCAAGTCCATTCACAGAAAATCCCATTCATTAGGAAACCCTGCCTTCTCAGGTGTCCCTCATGCCAGCTTTCAGAGTTCTTTGCCCTGTGACTCTTGGAGAAAGTAACAAGAGGAAGAGGAACACTTCCTTCATATCAACCCTTCCGGCACCTCACCCCTGTACATGTGCCATTCTGAGGGAACCAGGGACGTTAGCACTTGGAACACAGGAACACAGCTTCCTTCTCTTCTTACATGAGGCCACACAGGTTGTCTTCTCTCCCTTTAACACCATAAAGTCATGGTACAGACTGGAAGCATGGCTCTGCAATCGAGACACTGTTCTTACACCTCTTCTTGACCATTGTTTGTGCAGATTAACTCACTTCCAGTCTGACCCTGCCCAGGTGACAGTGTGTCACTTCCTTCCCTACTCAAGTAGATTGAAAGAAAACCAGGACACAAGATGATAGTTTCTGAAAAGATAGAATGAGTATTTTGAGGAGCACATTAGAGTGATAGTGCTGTGTTGATGTTTGTTTGGAAACTAGCTATGAGTCTTTTCCTAGAGTCATTTCTACTTTTCACTGTTAATATTATGTCTGTACCAGTGCCATGGTAGCCCAGTGAATGGAAGTGAGGCCTAGATTAGAGTGTAGGGAATCTTTGAGGAATGGATAGTGTACTGGTTGGTTTTGTGCCAACTGGACACAAGCAGGAGTTATCACAGAGAAAGGAGCTTCAGTTGGCGAAATGCCTCCATGAGATCCAGCTGTAAGGCATTTTCTCAATTAGTGATCAAGGGGGAGGGGCTCCTTGTAGGTGAGACCATCCCTGGGCTGGTAATCTTGGGTTCTATAAGAGAGCAGGCTGAGCAAGCCAGGGGAAGTAAGCCAATAAAGAACATCCCTCCATGGCCTCTGCATCAGCTCCTGCTTCCTGAACTGCTTAGTTCCAGTCCTGACTTCCTTTAGTGATGAACAGCAGTATGGAAGTGTAAGCTGAATAAACCTTTTCTTCCCCAACTTGCTTCTTGGTCATGATGTTTGTGCAGGAATAGAAACCCTGACTAAGACAGACAGTATCTCAACTGTGTAAGCCAAGTATGAGCTAATAAAGCAGAATCCTTGTGGACTTGGGGGACTGGGAAAGCATCCGTGCCACTTTCCACGGGGACCTGGAAGCTCCGAGAAGCGTGTTTTCCCTATCACAAAGCCAATTTCTCTCATCTGATTTTGTTTTTAAAGACAGGTGCTGATTTTCTCTTGGTGTTATTACTTAAGTCAGTCTACTTAGAGTCCTTTACATTCTGTGATGGTTTGAATATGCTTGGCCCAGGTAGTGGCACTGTTACAAGGTATGGCCTTGTTGGAATCGGTGTAGCCTTGTTGAAGGAAGTGTTTCACTGTGGGGGTGGGCCCTCCTCCTAACCACATGAGAACCAGTCTTCTCCTAGCAGCCTTCAGATGAAGATGGAGAGCTCTCAACTCCTCCTGCACCATGCCTGCCAGATCTCTGCCATGCTCCCCTCTTGATGATAATGGACTGAACTGAACCTCTGAGCCTGTTAGCTGCCCCAGTTAAATGTTGTCCTTATGAGTTGCCTTGGTCATGGTGTCTGTTGCTGTGACTGTCCTGACCATGCTTTTGTTTGGAAGAAAGTAGATTTGGGGACTTTGGTGTGGATTTGGGGACTTTGGTGTGGATTTGGGGACTTTGGTGTGGATTTGGGGACTTTGGTGTGGATTTGGGGACTTTGNGGACTTTGGTGTGGATTTGGGGACTTTGGTGTGGATTTGGGGACTTTGGTGTGGATTTGGGGACTTTGGTGTGGATTTGGGGACTTTGGTGTGGAAAGTAGTGGAATGCTTTAAGTGGGACTTAATGCGCTATCTTAGTAGGAATATGGAAGGCTTTGCTGCTGAAAGTGATATGAACTGTACAGGTCTAGCCCAAGTGGAGAAGAATTTCAGTATGTATCCTAGAGACTGGTGTTTTTTTTTGGTACTTTGGTACCACAAAAATTTAATTTGGCTGCTTCTTGCCCTTGTCTGCAGAGTCTGCATGAAGCTAAGTCTAAAGTGAAGAGAATCAGGTTAATTGTGTTGACAATGGAAGTCTCAAGAAAGCCCAGCATAGTCTTTATCCTCTGGTTTACTCTCATAAAGAGCATTCTGATCAAGCATAGCAAGATTAAAAAGAAAAGATAACAAAACGTATAGGTCAAGTAATAATAAAAGAGCACCAGGAAGTGAAACGAAGCTGAATCCTGTGTTCAAGGAGATAAAGAGATTAAGGGAATGGTGATCTCAGGATAAGATTCCACCCAGATAAGATTGTTTGTGTTTGCAGTTAAACAAGTACTAATTTGGACTTTTAATCTGGAACGAACAATCCAGAAATGGAGGACATACTTGTGATCTAGATCTTGAGGCTGGAAGACACAGGCTTTTGATCTGGATCTTGAAGAATAGTGGCCATGAAAAGCTTAGGCCCAGGCATGGTGGTATATATCTTAAATTCCAGGAGATAGAGGCAAGCAGATTCCGATTTCAAGGCCAGCCTGGTACAAAGAAAGTTCTAGGTAAAGAAAAGCTTATTTCCAGGCCTGGTTGGTTGTACAGGCCTTTAATCCCAGTACAGTACCATGCAGATCTCTGAGTTCAAGACGAGTTTACAGGGTAAGTTTCAAAGCAGCCAAGCTTATGCAGCGAAGGAGTTGGAAAACAGAAAGCTGGTAATAGAATAAGGGGGAACATGCCCCAGCAAGCAGCAGAACTTGGCAGCTTCAGCCATGTGGCTCTGACTTTAGAGTCAAGAATAGAAGGGGTTACTGGAACAATTGATGCTAGTTAGCTGGAGCAAAGAAATTAGCAGTGATTAAGAAGAGACCAGCATCACTGAGGTGACATCTTCTGGGAAGTGTTTTCTGAGATGAGATAGCCAATGTTGTACCTTGTGCTGCAGCTGGACTTGGTAATATGTAAGAATCTCCCAAGTGGTACTGGTTTTGAAGGTATGAAGGGGTCATGAAGAGCAGCTGAGGCTTGGCACTGTGAGAGCCCAGGGAAGGCCATTGGTGAAGGTATGGCCTCAGTTGCAGTTGATGGTCCAGGACTGAACGGGTCATGCAAAGGAGTTGAAGGTTGACATCATGAAGAGAACCCATGAGACGCTATTGGTGAGGCCTAGTTGCACTGGAAGACCCCAGCATATTTGAGATGCTAGTACCATGGAATTACCACCAAGAACAGCAGCAGCAGTGGGGTGGAGTCAGCCAGAGTGCTACAGAGGGCAGAGCTGGAGAAGTACCCCAAGCCCTTTGGAGGAGCCCAGAAGATCATGTGTGGATCCCAGACATTGGAACAAGAAGCTGTGAAGTCGAAGTTGCCTTGGAGACCCTCAGATGTTAGAGATGCCAGAGCAGTGGCATACTTGCCAAGGAAAGCTGCTAACAGGAAGCAGAACCTACTGTGTTTTATAAAAAGATAAGCAAGCAGGGATATGTTTGTTGGAGGTGCTATATGGTGTGGGGGAAAGGGATTCCTCTGCAGGGCCATGCTGAGTTTATTCAGCATGGGGAGGGGAGTTGAGAGAACGGCAGAGTGGGGGTTGTGAGAGGGGAGGAAGAGAGGAGAGGAGAGGAGAGGGAGAGGGAGAGGGAGAGGAGGAGAGCCAACTCACCAGCTGGTTTTAAAAAATGTTTTCAATGAAGTACATAAGCATGTTTTTGAAATACAGGGAAGATAATAAAAACTAGAAGGCCATTATTCACTATGTTCAATTTGAAAAGAATTGGTTTATGTGATGTTACTCCCAATTCTATCCAAAATAAAAATAAAACACTTCCCAGAAAGGCAGCAGTCACCTGCTGTTTCCACCCGCCCCCACCCCCAGCTGCCCTGTCCACCTTCAGCTTAGTTCTGGGTCCTCCTCTGCCTCCTTGACCTGTTCCAAATCGTTAGCTTTCCCCAGGGCCTTTGCCGTTTATACACAAATGCCTCAGGCTCTGAGTGGGATGGCTCAGAGTCTTCCCTCACAGGTGCCCAGTAATTTACAAGCTCCTCTGGCCTGTGTCTGCAGCGGCCTCAGTGGCAGCCCTACTGAAGCTCTGCTTGTGTGTAATTGGTGTTGTCAGGTTGATTCTTTGTTGCGATTTTTATCTTTTTCCGTCCACTCAACCTTTTTAAATGTTGCATGGTTTTGTCACTAGAAACAAGGAGCTGTGCTGTTCTGTCTGCGCATGAGTTGAATCTTTGTGTTGCCAGGCCCTGGAAGCTGTGATGTGATTGGTAACCAGTCATGGTGTACAGACTAACAGAGCCACAGTGAGGCTAGTGCAAAGCATGGAATGCTGCTCACACCAAACCCTAAGTTGTGTGTTTGGGAAGAAACTTCTCAAGATACACGCTTAGTTTTGTGCCATGCCTCCACAGGGTCATATAGACTGCTGTATCCTTCCTTTGACCTTGATCACCTTTACTGTTTTGAGTAGCACAGGCCACCTGCTCTGTAGAATATCTCTCATCTAAGTCTGTCAGACAGTATTGTGACACTTGGAACAACTGTCAGTGTGGCTGCCACTGTGACTACACTGTTGATGGTCACCTTAGGCTCCCTGATGAGGTGCTGTCAGGTCTCTCCATCATGAAGGACAGTTTTCCCAGTTCCACGCTACATCTTTGAGAGGGAGTCATTGTGGTGAGCCTTCTTGGGGACTGTCTGCAGGTTCAGCCAAATGGCTGTTAGAATTTTCAGGGAAGATAATTGTATCTGTGCTAATATGTACAGACTTTTGTTTCTTGCTACTGTTGCCAAAGGTACGGGGTAATAACTACTTAGATAGCATTGTATCACATAGCTGTCATAAATAATCTAGACATGATTTAAGGGATGCAGGATTGAGTCAGTTATATGCAATAGGGCTGCATTTTCTATGAGGGATTTGGCATCCTTGGTGTTCAGTGTTCCTCGGGGTCTTAGGGCCAGCCTCTGGGCAGTTATGTCCTCCCGTCCTGAGGGAGGAGCCTCCCAGTGCTAGGTGTGAGGTAAGGACCACCTCTGGGTTTTAATGGTGCCTCACTTTCCTCGATTGGCTTTGTTTGAGTGAAGGTCGTCTTAGGGTGTAGTCTCCCTAATCAGAGACTCTCTTCAAACATGTTCTCATTACTCATTCATTGTTAGTTAAAAGTGAGCTAAAACTGGCTGAGAAACGCAAGGAGAAGGTAGAGGCAGGTACAGTTTTTAATCAATCAATTAAATAGTTTGTGTGTGAGGTGCATGCACTATTCAAGTATGTGGAGGTCTGACGACAACTTACAGGATTGGATCCTTCTTTCTACCATGTGGGTTCCAAATATAGAGCACTTAGGCGGGCAGTGTTAGTGACAAGCATCTGATCTATTGAGCCGTCTAACCAGCTGATAAAGGCAGGCTTACTAGTGGTTTTTCTGTGCAAAGTGATGGTGTGAAAAGCCCTCTGAAATGTGTCTTTGCTCTGAGATTACTTGACTTCTCTCTGGCTTGATTTTTGTGTCTGTATAAATTTTTGCAAATATAAAGGTGTGCCCTTGCCTCCCATCATATATAAACTTTAAGTTGAAATTGATCACCTACACCTGTTCATAAAGCTGGAAACTATGAAAGTGCTAGAAAAAGTATAAGAAAGTCTTGATAACCTTAATCTAAGCCAAGACGGATGGACTGAATGATTGATTGATTTTGTTTTTTGAGACAGGGTTTCTCTGTGTATAGCCCTGGCCTTCCTGGGACTCACTCTGTAGACCAGGCTGGCCTTTAACTCAGAGATCTACTTGCCTCTGCCTCCTGAGTGCTGGGATTAAAGGTAATCAGTTTCATCTTTAAGGTAAATAAACGACTGCTCCTCTCTGGTGCTGTGCTGATTGGCTGTGACCTCCAGTAGTGTTTAACAGAAGTCCTGAGTCTTTTTATCTTTTATCTTTTTCTATTGCTGATCTTAAGGGAAGGGCTTTTAAGTTTTTAGTTTGTACTGACTTTCAGACTTGTAGATTGAGGGATACAAGTTCAGGGCATGGGCAGAAGGAAACTGGTGGCCCTACCAGTCCCCAGGATGTGAAGGTGGCCGCCCGACCTGCCAGCTGGTTCTTGTTGCTCACCTCCACTCTCCACACTGCCTGGTGTCCTGCATCTGAGGCTTCAACAGAAGGATCATTGTCCCAGACACTAAGCCTGACTGGCTGCTGCCGGCCTGGCTGCTCTTTCCCTAGAGTGAGGTGCAGACTCCAGAAGAGACTTGAGCTCATGCCATCTTCTTTCAGGAATCTGAAGCCTACTATATCTAGAGATGTTAGGATTCTCGGGCAAACTAGTCTTTCAAAGATCACTTATGCAGATCTCCCTCTCTAGGCATATTCTTTGGCACACTTCTGCTTTTCCTCTTCAAGGTTATTTATAGCTGATGTCAGTCCTCTGCTGCCTGGCGTAGTCTCTGTCCAGGCAGGTGCAATCCTCTCTCCACAGACAGATTGGTGTATCAGTTGGTCATATTTAAAATCCTGATTTTTTTTATTTTCTCAGTACTGGGAGTTTGAGCCCTAGGAGTGCATCTACTAAGATGTTCTTCCACAGAGCTACACATCCCAAACTTCCTGAGGTTTTAAGCTGTTTGAAATGTCTTCCTTAGGGAAGGGAGGGTATGTTGTTTTAGTTTTTCTCTGGTGGCTGTGATTTTTTTGCTGGCCTGATTGGCAAATCATTTTCAGCAGGTCAGAGGTAGATTTCATTCTTGTTCTAGATGTTCTCAATTGAGCTTCGAGTCATTTAGGAGTTCAGGTTAAAGCAGCTGTCTTTCTTTCTTTCTTTCTTTCTTTCTTTCTTTCTTTCTTTCTTTCTTTCTTTCTTTCTTTCTTTCTTTTTTCTTTCTTCCTTCCTTCCTTCCTTTCTTTCTTTCTTTCTTTCTTTCTTTCTTTCTTTCTTTCTTTCTTTCTTTCTTTCTTTCTTTCTTTCTTTCTTTCG
>NC_034601.1:9524102-9530175 GCF_900095145.1 Mus pahari | reverse complement strand
GAAATCCGCCTGTCTCTGCCTCCCAAGTGCTGGGATTAAAGGCCTGCACCACCACTGCCGGGCATAAAAAGTATTTCTAATTGGATGGCATAAATTCTTTGTGGTCCACTGTTTTTCTCTTATTAAGGCAAATCTCACGTTCACAGACATGCTTAGTGCTGAGGATTGAATGCGTGCGCATACAACCTCTGATGTAGAGATGTGTGCTTCTCTTTTACAAGAGCTGCTGCACACACAGAGATGTGTGCTCCCATCCCATAAGAACTCACACAGATGTGCATGCTCCCATCTTAGAAGCCTTCCATTGCTGTGCAGCCTCTCTCATACAGACATGTCTTAGTAAGTGTTAATTTTACTTTTCAAATTCAAATGCTTAGTTAGAAATGAGAATCATGGGCTGGGTAAGAGCACTCGTGCATAAACATGATGACTTAAGCTCTATCCCCAGCACCTCCATAAAAAGCCACGCATGTCTTGGCTTGTACCTGTAACTTTAGTACCTAGAGGGGTCAGGCATAGGCTTGCTAATCAGGAAGCTTAGCAGAAGAAACAGCAAGGTCCAGGTTCAGTGACAGACCTTGCGTCACGGCAATAAGGCAACGAGTGATGGGCAGTATACTTGATCTCTTCTTGCCTTCACACATGCACATTGGTATACACCCATGCACGTTGGTATACACCCATGCACGTTGGTACACACCCATGCACGTTGGTACACACCCATGCACGTTGGTACACACCCATGCACGTTGGTACACACCCATGCACGTTGGTACACACCCATGCACTTTGGTATACACCCATGCACACGTAAGGAGGAGAGAGAGGTGAAAGGGGAGGAGAGGATGTTAGTTTGTTAGCTTTTGAACAAAGTAGAGCTGTCCATCAGCCTCCTCCTCCTACCCAGATTTTACTCCAAACACATTAACAGTCGTGCTAGTGGGATGCGGCTCTATGAACCTGTGAATGCAGTAAGAGAGCATATGCTAGCTCCCACTTGCCCTTGTTTTTTCTTATTTATTTCATTCTCTGAACAATGGGACACTCCTCATTCCTTGTTCATTCCCATAACTTCCTCTTACTAGGTTATACATTTATCTTTTGTAATGAACATAAACGGCGTGGTATCACAAGTAGTCCTCCAAGGTTACCTCCTTGATTTGGAGAGAGCTTCCACTTATTTGTTCCATCCACTCAGGAAAGTGACAGAGGACTAGCTTTCTAGGCCCTGTGCCAGGTACTTAGAACTTAATTAGTGTGTGTGTGTGTGTGTGTGTGTGTGAGAGAGAGAGAGAGAGAGAGAGAGAGAAGCATGACCAAAGCGACTCTTATAAAGGACAACATTTGATTTAGTTGGGGCTGGAGGGGTTCAATCTGTAATCATCATGGCGGGAAGCATGGCATCATGCAGGCAGACTTGATGCTGGAGGAGCCTTGAGTTCTACGTATTGATCTGAAGGCAGCCAGAAGAAGACAGCTCCTAGGCAGCTAGAAGGAGGGTAAAAAATTTTAAATACCATACATGTTCTATCAAAGAAAAAATACTAGTAACTGGATTTAAATTAAGTGTGCTTTTCTTCAAAGGATGCTACATCCAGTCTTCCTTATTTGTGAGTTTTGCTTTCATGAATCAAAAATACTTGAGGGCCAGGCATGATGGCTTATGCTCTCAATCTCAGCATGCAGGAGGCAGATAGACAGGAGCTTTTCTGTGAGTTCAGTGCCAGCGTACTTTACAGAGACTGTCAGGCCAGCCAGGCTACAGAGGGAGACCCTGTCTCTAACTCAATAAAGAAGAAAGGGCGGACTGTGTCGGAAGAATAACACTTGAAGTTGACTACTGACACATGTGCACAGACACATACAAGTTATAAACAGGTAGGCAGAACCTATTTGCTAATTCTATGTACAATAAAGTAATTATTTCTAGAAAATATAAAGAAGCAGGTAGAACCTATTTGCTAATTCTATGTGCAATAAAGTAATTATTTCTAGAAAATATAAAGAACTCATATACCTAATTTCAGAGTTGGGGAGGTAATAGCTCAGGAGTAGTGGCTAACATTCAAGAAGCCCTAAGTTCAGTCTTCCACTGCCATGAAGGAAGAAAAGCATTTGTAGAAAAGGTGAGGTGGAACGGCGGGCTTCTAAATGGATGAACAAGTAGAAAGCAGTTACCATGGCAGCGAGGCCAGCATCCTGAACTGGGGCTCCCCTGTCCCTCTGGAATCCTGCCTCTCCATATTTTTTCTAGAACATAGTCACAGCAGCACTTTTGCATTGACCCCTAGCAGCATTGTTTATAATCTTTAGACATTAAGCAGTAGCGTCAACAAACGGCGATGCAGCTGCAGCGGGACATGCTGCCACTGTCCATGTGTGGAAGCACTTACTGAAGGCCCCACGCAGCCATTTTCAAAACACCTGAACCAAGCACCAAGAATTGCAATTTCATTCACGGAACATCTAGAAACATCTAGAAAGACAGGCTGAGAACGCTGGGAAGAGTGCAGGGAGATAGACCTAGTGCAGAGAAGCAAAGGGTAAGGAAACCTCGGAGGGCACCGCTCTTCTTCCTTCTTTATCTAGTTTGTTGGTTTTTTAACTTTAATTGATTTTTCTTCTCATGTAATACAACCTGATAATGGTTTCCCTTCCCTCTACTCCTCCCAGTTCCTTTCCACCTCCCCTCTCACCTAGATCCACTTCCTTTCTGTCTCTCATTAGAAAACAAGCCAGCTTCTAACACATTAGGTTGCCGGGCATGGTGGCGCACGCCTTTAATCCCAGCACTCAGGAGGCAGAGGCAGGCAGATTTCTGAGTTTGAGGCCAGCCTGGTCTACAAAATGAGTTCCAGGACAGCCAGGGCTATACAGAGAAACCCTGTCTCAAAAACTAAAATAACACATTAGGTTAAAAACTAAAACATTGGGGCTGGAGAGATAGCTCAGTGGTTAAGAGCACTAACTGCTCTTCCAGAGGTCCTGAGTTCAAATCCCAGCAACCACATGGTGGCTCGTGACCATCCGTAATGAGATCTGACGCCCTCTTTTGGTGTGTCTGAAGACAGCTAGTGTACTTATATATAATAAATAAATAAATCTTTAAAAAAAAAAAACTAAAACATTGGAATAGGACAACACAAACAAAATAAAGAGAGCCCAAGGAAAGGCACACAAAACAGTTACAGGCACAGAGACCCACTCATTCACACACAGGGACAGCCCATAAAACACAGAACGACCTCTCCTGTGGGGTCCTCCTGTGTACCCCCATCTCCCTGCTCACACAGTGAGCTTTCTCCCCCTGGCATCTCCCAGCCGGTCCCCACGTTGGCAGCTTTCTCCCCCTGGCATCTCCCAGCCGGTCCCCACGTTGGCCTCCCTGCAGTGTGTGCTCATCTGCACGGCAGCAGCACACTCGCTGCTGCTCACTATGCAGGCTTTCTACCTCTCCACCACAGCACATGGGCCAAGGAGAGCGGGGTCGCGTGCTCTCTTCACACACTACCCAAATACTGCACAGATGTTCCTAGCTCTTCCTTTATTTTCAATCTGTTCTTGACACTCTGCACATCGCTTAGATGTTACTTTTTATAGTGTCTCCATTCAGTTTCCTATACTTGAACATTCAGTTGCTTTGCTGTATTCTGCAGTTTCAGATGACACAGCAATGAATGACACACAGACATTATTTGCATTGTTGGAGGTGTATCTTCTGAATTGTCAGAAGGTGGACCCTCGGCTCATGCACGTATGTTGTTTTGTTAGGTGCCCCATCTCCCTGGCAGAATGCTACAAAATAAAAACAAAACCAAACCCTCCGTGTAGCAGAGGTGCAGTAGGAGGCCAGTGCTGGAGTGACTCCTCTTCACATAGTACACTGTCTCAAGTGGCTGTCCATGGGCTGAAGAGCACAGGGGAGCAGAATTGGCCGGCCAGAGTTTTGGCTTGGGTATCTTGTCCGTGACTAGTGGGAATGAGGCCAGCTCTTTTCTCCCTGCTCCCTCTGCTTGAAGGCTTGACTTAAGTGGGTTGCTTTGGGCTTTGTCTTTGTTTTTTAATGCTTTCCATCATCTAGAAAAACCCTATTCACAGGACCCATTTTTAGGGGACAGGGCTTGTTAGCCACATGTACTACTCTTCATCAAGTTTCATTTCAGGAAATATATTTTCTTAAGGAAAAGTCAGACCTACAATCTAGTTTAATTCAATATATCGAATCCTATAAATACTTAAAAACAAAAGCAGGTTTCATTATAAACTTAAGAGCTCACCGTTTTTGGAAGAGAAGTGAATTACACGCGTGTGCTCTATAGCTGTTCTGGTTCTGAGCTATGCAGGAGCAGCCGGGTCAGCTGTCTCTCCATCCTGCTCCGCCTCCACCAGCAGCCCTGAAGGTGCTGTTGCTCTGCTGTGGAGCCAGGCTCTGACCAGTTTGTCCCAGGTGGACGCTGAGCCTGCATTCACATGCTGCCCACCAGTGACGCCTTGACAGGATCTGTGACTGCTGAGGCATGGTCCTGCTCCCAGCCCCACTCCTGCAGCTCACCTTGTCCATTCAGCTTCACAGCAACCGGCGGGGTTGGGAAGAGAACACCGAGTCCCGACCCACGGGAAGCTGCCTCAGCGGACAGAGAATCAGAGGAGATATCTGACTCGGAGCTTGAGCAGACAGATTCCCGTGCAGACCCCCTCCCCGAGGGAAGGAAAAAGGCCAAGAAGTTAAAAAGAACGAAGAAGGAGCTTTCCTTAGCAGGTTGGTATTGACTCAATCACGAACTGTCTTGGGCCTCGGGAGACTCAGAGTTTGGGAGCAAAATAATAGCAGGGCTTCACTTGAAGGCAACCGCCACGTGGTACCCATGGGGCCTGATGTATTGAGGAATAGAGTGGGAAAAGCTCTTTCATTGCTGGGATGGAGTACTTGGCAAAACAGCTTAAGGGAAGAAGGGTTGGTTTGGGCTCACGGTTTCTGAGGAGTTCCAGTATGATGGTATACATGCTTCTGTCTGTGTGGCTAGAGCAGGAGGCACCTGGCATTAGCAGATAGGAAGTGGAGGAGCTGACCCAGACCAGAATCAGGGTGGATTTAACCCTTGGAGAACTGATTCCAGCAGCCAGATTCCACCTTAAGGCCCCACAGCCTTCTAAGTAGCATCAAAAGCTGAGAACTGAGTATTCAGACGTGAGCCTTTAAGACACAAGGAGTGATGCATTTTAATTTGAGATGCTAGAAGAAGCCTTGGTTCTATAAAAAGCCAGGGTGTTGCTGAAATTTAACACAAGGAGTTGCTTCTGTGTAAATCTAAACGCTGAGGCTACCTGAAATAATCACACAACACCTTGATAACATGGCAGAGAGAAGCATTATGAAAACGGCCTAAATACCTCTCATGAAGAGACGTCCACAGGTGCCACACAAAATGGTGCCAAACCTTTCCCAAAACCCTTTGATACACTAGGAGTTAAATACCAAGTGCATTTGCATGTAACAAAAGTATCTAAGCAGCAGGAGACATAGCCACTGTTGGTTCGGGTTCTGTTGTGACCTGCTGTGTCAGGAGGTACCTGCCCCTCAGAACCCGCTTCTGTCCAAGGACAGAGAGGAAACAGGTTTATGGAGTTTGCCCTTTAACAGTCTGAGCCCAGAGCTCATGTCCTTAATACCCTCCCCCTCCCCGCTCCAAAGCCCCTGCACTTCTCAGCTTTGCAGCGGAGGTTTGTCCAAACTGCCCATGGCAAAGGAAAATGTCTGCAGCTGTTCTAAATCAGAAACAAGGCACATGATGAAGCCACTCAACACTAGTGATCAGTTCCCATGGAGTTCACTTACCAATATGTGATGTGCTGCCCAGCTCAGCCAGTGTGGTTTTCAAGAAGCAAGTGTAGCTGGACAGGAGGCCAGTGGGGCGACACTTAAACCCTGTCCCACAGAAGGGAGGGAGGGAGGGAGAAGCAGATGACTGAGTCTTCCTTTATGTGCATAGTGACAGGGGTTGTTGGTAGCCCTTCCTGCCTCCCCCCTCCCTCTCCCTCTCCCTCTCCCTCTCCCTCTCCCTCTCCCTCCCCC
>NC_034601.1:9521122-9523792 GCF_900095145.1 Mus pahari | reverse complement strand
CTGTTTCTCTGTCCACCTCAGTGACGGGCCTGAATGCTTTTCATTATGAGCGTGCTTTCCCTCTGCTCAGTCTGCTCTCAGTCCAGTCTAGACATTGTGCTTCAGTACCTATCCAGCTGTGCTGCCCTCCCCCCCCCCCGTCACCCCACCACTGCTGTACAAATGGCAGAAGTACCTCTCGTGGAAACTCAGGCTGTTGCTGCTGTAGCAAAGAGCTTGGTACTTGCTCTAAACTCTCCTCAGCCCCTTGGTAGCTTTAGGTCCCTCACCTCTCAGTATCTGTTCTTGGATCACTATCGTGGGGACAGTGGTGGCTGCCTGGTGGGCTTTTGTGAAGTATGTGGTTGCCAGCAGAAAATGTTGTCTACATAGAAGGAGAGGTGCATGAGCGCCTACACTGTCTGTGAGCAAACAGAGGCAGCCAAAGCAGGTCCAGTGCTGTGCTGCCTTCCCAAAGCTTCCTACGCTTCCCCAAGTCCAGACCTACAGAAGTCGTACACAGTGTGCTGGTGGCGTGAGTCAACAGTGTTCCTCTAGTGACTGTCCATGTCCTAATCCACTTCTCCTTTCCCCACAGGAAGTGTCTCAGATAGCCCTGCCGTGCTCTTTGAAGTCCCGGACACATGGTAGTGGAGTACTGCTGCGACAGCCCAGCCTACCTTCTTGGAAGCCATACTGTAGACACTTAATCAGATATGGCTTGGGAGAGTTTTGGAACCAGCTTGTTTCCTGCAAAAGCTACTTTTTACTTTTTTTGGCTGTATCTATCGTCCCTTGTAATCTAAACTGACCTTTGGCACATGTCATGGTTGAGGGCTTCTGCAAGCATGTGTGTTATTAATTAATTACTTCCTGCTCCTGGAAAACCTGCCTGCCCTGGTGAATGTTGGCAAGTCCACCCAGGGAGTAAGTCAGCTGTGAACCATGCCACGAGAGCCAACCTCCGGGGCGTCCTAGGCAGATTTCTGCAGAGCTTCTCCTGCCTGAGATGTACCGGCCATCTTCCCACTGCTGCCCAGAAACAGCACGCAGGCTTGTCTTTTCCATGGAGATATTCCTGTGCTAACTCAGGGTCATCTCAACAGATGCCCAGGCTTCCAGAGCTTCTTATTTCAAGTTACCTTCCCTCAGATAGAAGTCTTTCACGGGGTGTGGTGATGTGTGGGTGTGAAGCTGGCTCTTCTGTTCCTATACCCAATGCTGTGTTCATGGTGCAGCAGCGTCTCCTGTCTTTACTGTATGTCTTTGTGTTATCTGTATCTGGGTACATGGTGTGTGTGTGTGTGTGTGTGTGTCTGTGTCTGTGTCTGTCTGTGTGTGTGTATGTCTGTATGTGTTTGTGTGTGTCTGTGTGTGTGTCTGTGTCTCTGTGTGTGTCTGTAACAGTGGCAGGCCTACAGCATGCATCAAGTCCTCATTCAGACAGGTTTCAATGGCAGAGCATCACTTGCTCCTGCAGGATACTCCACAGCAGATACTTCTGGTCATGTAATGCTTTTGTATCATGAAAATAAAAGTGAAAAAATAATTTCAAAAGGATGAAATTAAAGAAAATTTCCTAGAACTCTGCCTTTAACTTTTCTTTGGTGTGACTGATGCACATCCCCTCCATCTGGTCCTCACCCCAAGCTCCCATCACAGAGTTGCACACCTCCACATGTGAAACACTTTTCCTCACAAAGCTTCTAACCCTCTCCTTTCCCCCAGGGTCTTGTGACAACAGAGCTGGTAGGAAGAGGAGCCTAGCCTCTTTAAGGCTTCAGTTACCCATGCTCAGTTTGCATGCTCAGCAGAGGTGGGAACTGGGAACATGGAGGGAGCGAGCGAGCCAGGGCCGTTGGCTCCACAAGTCTTCAGACTTAGGGGTTAGGGACTAGCAAAAGCCTGAGACTGCCTTTGGTTTGGTTAGGTTTAGTGTAGGAAATGGGGCCAGAGCTTTGCTTACGCTTGTCCAGCACTGAGCTACATCTCAGTCTGACACTGTTTAAAGAAAAAGGGAAACTGGTGTTGTAGCTCCGTGTCTGAGTGCTGGAATCCCAGTACCCGTGGCCAGCCAGGCCAGCCAACACCTGCCTCTGGCCTTTATGGGTACCAACACTCATGTGCACATACACACATGTATAAATGAATCTTTTAAAACTATACAAAATGGAAAGGGGCCAGGCAGTGGTGGCGCACGTCTTTAATCCCAGCACTTGGGAGGCAGAGGCAGGCAGATTTCTGAGTTCGAGGCCAGCCTGGTCTACAGAGTGGGGGCCAGGATAGCCAGGGTTACACAGAGAAACCCTGTCTTGAAAAAAAACAAAAAAAGAAAAAGAAAGAAAAGAAAATGGTAAGACTGGCGTGTCTATGTACATACTCAGTAAACACCATGAGCTGGCATGTCTGTGTACATGCACATGGCTTGATGTGTATCCTGTGCTTGTAACAACCCCTGGTCCTGTATAAATGTAGATATCACATGAGAAGGAGACAGCTTCTTTATCTGAAGGTGATGAATGTCTGCATTGTACCCAAAGACACTACATAATGCTCATTTCCGGAAGACTGGTAAGAGAACCCGCCGTGCCGAGAGAGCAGTTGACCCAAAGACACTCAGGACTGTAGGACTGTGTGTGTGTGTGTGTGTGTGTGTGTGTGTGTGTGTGTGTATGTGTGTGTGTGTGTGTA
>NC_034601.1:9512590-9521074 GCF_900095145.1 Mus pahari | reverse complement strand
ATATATATATATATATATATATATATATATATATATATATATATATATATATATATATATTGCTCGTTTCCAGAAGACTGGTAAGAGAACCCGCCGTGGCTGAGAGAGCAGTTTTGTTGGAGGTGAGCTGTACTTTGCCAGAAGAACATGTACTCCAGAGCCTTATGCAACTCTGTTTGCATCCCAGTTCCAGCCATGCATTCCTGGGCACAGTTCTTTTACACTCCAAGTCCCAGCCTTCTCTTCCATTAAAATCAAAACAATAACTAGCCTCACAGAGTAGTCATGAGCATAAAGACAGCTAAAATACCAAAAACGCCCACAGGTATACAAGATTGTTGTGGGGTTAGGAGGTTGTGTTCCCCACCTCCTCACCTCTTGCCTGAACTATTCACCAGTCATGTGGATGCATCCAGAAAGCCAGGGATAGGCTCTGGCTTCCTAAAGCCTCCGGTCAGAGGCATCCTGAGTGTGGGGTGCAGTTTGTGGGTTTCCTGAGATCTCTCACCAAGCCCTCAGACAGGGGTGGGAATGGAACTCTGTGGCTCTCCCGAATGTTGTCTTGTAGTGGAAATTAAACATCCCAGCTTTGTCCGTGCTTGTTTATATTTGTTCACTGCCCCTACTAACATCTCAGGAAAATTACCAGAGTGGTGTTCAGGAATCTCCGTTTATTCACCATTTGAACTGCATGTGGTTGCCTTCTTAGTATGTTTGTCTTATTTCCATCTGTCCATCCATCCCTCTACCACCCTTCCACCCATTCATCTATTCACTCAGCTGTACATCCAACCAGTCATCTTGGTCTTTGATGAATCTCTCAGTTGTAAACACTCACATACAGGAATTTGGGGGTCACCAGATGATAGAGGAGAAATTAGGAGAACCCTTTTAGGTTCTTAGTTTCATAAAAGAATTTAAGAATGAACTCAAACAGAAGCGCAGGGACAATTTTATTAGACTTAAAAAAAAAATTCCCAAGGCAGGCCAGCTGTTGCAGCAGCTTCCCAGAAGGAGACTAAGAGGAGGAGGAGACACGTGCTATTTGAGCTGCATCAAGGTCTGACGTGCAGCTGACAGGCAGCACACATGGTGAGGAGGGAAGAGGTCCAAAGTGTCAGAAGAAGCACGAGGTTCTGGCCAGCTTCTGACAGAGGCAGGAAAAGGCAAGGCTGGGCCTCTTCACCTCACACCTTGGAAAGGTAGGCAGACTCAGCCAGACCTTACTGCGGGCGTGGGCATTCTGGGAAGGAAAAACACAGTATCTCATTAGATGAGCATTGATTCTGCTTCTCATCAGCATGGCTCATGGTGAGCCCATCTAGGTGTTCCCTGCAGGTGATGGGCAGGACTCAATGGGAATGTTAGGCATCACCAGGCCAGAGATGCTGTTCTCCTCTCAGAAGGACAGCACCACACCCTACCCTTACATACTCTGTGTCTTAGCCATTTAGTAGATGTTTATATCTAGGGACCTGGGAGAATCATACCTTGAGTAAAATACTCATTTATTTATTTATTTATTTATTTATTTATTTATTTATTTTGGTATTTTGAGACAGGGTTTCTCTAGGGACCTGGGAGAATCATACCTTGAGTAAAATACTCTTTTATTTATTTATTTATTTATTTTGGTATTTTGAGACAGGGTTTCTCTAGGGACCTGGGAGAATCATACCTTGAGTAAAATATTTATTTATTTATTTAGGTATTTCAAGACAGGGTTTCTCTGTGCAGTCCTGGGACTCACACTGTAGACCAGGCTGGCCTTGAACTCAGAAATCCGCCTGCCTCTGCCTCCCAAGTGCTGGGATTACAGGTGTGTGCCACCACTGCCCAGTCAAGTAAAATACTCTTTAAGGTACCATTGAATCATTAACCAATGCTACTGCCCCAGGCTTGTCCCACTGGCCCCGCTCAGCCCCATTCCTAACCTCAGAGGCGCCCAAGACTGTTTTGTTTTTTGTTTTGTTTTCTCCACAGATTAATCTCTTAGATTTTATGAAAGCTGAATGAGAAAGTCTATACGGAAGATGGTATAAGATGGGGGTGGGGATGTAGCTATATGGCAGAGTGCTCGATTAACATGTTTGAGTTCGGAGTTCCCTAGAGCTGAAAAACAAGGGAGATGAGTCTTGTTTGTCTCAGCATAATATCGGGCTTTATGTTG
Organism: Mus pahari; assembly: GCF_900095145.1. Taxonomy (NCBI): domain Eukaryota; kingdom Metazoa; phylum Chordata; class Mammalia; order Rodentia; family Muridae; genus Mus; species Mus pahari. The sequence continues at coordinate 9,518,904 of NC_034601.1, read as the reverse complement.
TGCATGCAGCATTTATTATTCATCCATTCATTTAGGTGCTAGGCATGTATCTTAGGGTTTCATTGCTGTGAAGAGATACCATGACTATGGTAACTCTCATAATGGACAACATTTAATTGGGGCTGACTTATAATTTCAGAGGTTCAGTGCATTTTCATTGCTGGGGGAGCTGAGAGTTCTACACCTTGATCTGAGGGCAGGCAGAAGAAGACTGTCACACTGGGCAGAGCTTGAGCTTATTTGATATATGAAGTCTCAAAGCCTGCCCTATGGTGACGTACTCCATCAAGGCCACAACTATTTAACAAGGCCATATCTCCTAATAGTGCCACTTTCTATGGACCAAGCATAAAACACATGAACCTATAGGGCCAAGCCTTTTCAAACCACTATAGCATATAACCCAGGACCCTGTGATGTTAGGCAGGTACCTCCCCACTGAACCACCCTAACCTCTTTTTGACCATGTCTATTCTAACAGTTTGTTCATGCCCCATAAACACATACATTATTTCCAGTTGCAGATTTTTGTAAATAAATTTTTTTTATAAATGTTTTTGCTTAAGTCATTGATTCTTCTTTTCAAAGAGCAAAATTTTTAACTGGGGATATAAGTAGCAAGGGTCAGGCATGTCCCAAGAAGGTCTCGGGTTAGGTGTGCATGTCTTCTAAGAAGCTGTCAGCTCTTTCTCCAATGTGGCTATGTCATTTGTATGCTTGTTGCCTATGTGCATGTGTGGATGCATTTGCCTGAGTGTGGGCATGTATGTGTTCAGTGCAAGTACACTTACATGCAGGTAAAAGGGAGGCCAGAGATCAGTGTTCTGTGGTTTCCTCCACTGCTCTCTGACTCATTCGCTGAGGCAGGGTGTCTTGTTGAACCCAGAGCTCACCAGTTTGGTTAGTCTGTTTGGCCAGCTTGTCCCAGCTTCCTTCCCCAGCTCTTGGGTTCTGGTATTACAGGCTGGCCACCACATAATGCCAGCCAGCATTTGTGTGGGTACTAGAGATATAAACTCACATTCTTGTAGCTTCTGTGGCAAGTGCGTTGTCTCCTGAGCCATCTCCCCAGTGTATTTATGTCATCACAAAAAGCCTGGGAAGTCCCAGGACTGCCTTTCTTTGCCAACATTTCCTGGAATTGGCCTTTGACTTAGCCTCTGGGTAGGTGTGCACTGCATGCAATGACCACATCAGCCTTTTCTCAGATGCCTAATGTGATGTACATACTCACAGTATCTTTCCTTCCTCAGATGTTCTGCAGTTGTTTCATCCCAATGTATGGCTTGCAGCTCCCCCTTTTTTAAAAAAAAAATTGTGTATGTGTGCGCCTCTTTGCAAACGTACATGTTGACTTCAAGTCAGAGGTTGACTTCAAGAATCTTCCTCTATCGTCTTACTTGAGACAGGGTCTGTCATTGAGCCTAGAGCTCACAATTTGGGTTAAGCTGGCTGGCCAGTGATCCCCAGGGATTTGCCCTGCCAGCACTGGGATTACAGACAGACATGGCACCGTACCTGGCTCTGGTCCCCACTCTTGTGCACCAAGTACTGAACCCACTGGGCCATTACCTTGGTCTTATTTTAATTTTGATGGATAGATTTTTACCCTGTACCCTAAGACATTCTAAAGTGCTAAAACTGTCCTTTAGTATTTCCTTCTGGAGACATGGATGCAGTCGTGTCTAAGTGTACCATTCGCCTTAGGGTGACTTTAGTGTCTGGTGAGGCTGGATCTGGCTCCCTTCCTCCATCGGGATGTCTTGTCCTTATAGCACTGTCTGTGAGGCTTTGGTACTTTAGTGGGGAATCAGTATGGGTGCTGGGTGTGCATTTCAGAAGCTGCTGTTTGTATTGCTAAGTGGCCAAGTCTTGGTGCCCTAGGCCTACCCTTCTCACCTGCACAGTGTCTTCACACTAACCTTGATCTTGGAAGGGATGAGGCTGTAACACTTGGCTACCCAGAGGCCAGGCTGAGCCATCTGTCCCAACCTGGGAATCACTGAAACTTTGAAACAGTTTAATATCTGTGAATGACTTGGGTTTTCAATCTCATGGAGGGCTGGAGAGGTGGCTCAGAGGTTAAGAGCACTGCCTATTCTTCCAGAGAACCCAGGTTTGTTTGATTTCCAGCATCCAAATGGCAGCTCACATTGTCTCTAATTCCAGGGAATCTGATGCCCTCTTCTGGCCTTTATGCATGAACACGGTGTGCAAACATGCATGCATGCCAAACACCAGTAAATGTAGCATACAAAGGAATACTTTTTAATGTCATTACTCCACTGTCATCTTTTTGCAGTGATGCAGAGCGCCCTGGTGTGTCATAATTTTGTTGGGGATAGGGAAGGAAAATAGCAGAAAGCTGTTTTCTGTTCCTGCTAGCTGGGAGTCACTTCCCCTCCAAGTTGTCTGGGGTTTGCCAGCGTGAGCTCAGCTTGTCATCAGCTGCTTGGCTGTGTCTATCAAGCTGGAAACATGAACTTGAGAAGCACTTGATGCTGGCTATTTGCTGGGTGCTGTGTTTTCAGCCTCACAGGGTCGTTTTGTTTTGTTTTTGTTGAATGGACATGTTTGCCATGTGTGGTGTTGAGAGACAGCTGCACAGTGAGACTGTCTCACACAAATGAATGAATGAACAGAAGAATGAGTGAATGAATGACACATCTGACCACCTGAGTTTGATCCCTGAAACTCATATAAAAGTGGAAGCGAGACCCAGCTCCACAGAGTTGCCCTCTGGCCTTCACATGTGCACCTTGGCATGAGCACACATACTAAATAATAGTAATAACAACAAATATAAAGGTTTTTAAAAGGATGTTTTATTTAGGATAATTCTTGTCAAAGAAGAAAGGAACAACAAGAAAGTACTGTGTTAGTGATGGGGGGCTTTTAAGCTGTGTTTGATAAAATCGGAGGCTATTGGGCTGGGCAATGACTCAATGGGGAAAGCATTTGCTTTGCAGGTGTGAGGACCTGAGTTTGAATCCCCAGATCCCACCTGCAGCTGGATATAGTTTTGTACGTGTAACCCAGAACAGCCACAGTAAACTGAGAGGCGAAGACGGGAGAATCCCAGGAAGCTCAGGCCATCTAACCTAGCATACATGGGAGTGAACATTCAGAGACCCTGATTCCAACAAGGCGTGAAGCAAGAACTAACACCAAGATTGTCCATTCCCCCCTCTTCACACACACACACACACACACACACACACACACACACACACACGAGGGGGTGTTGGGGGGATGAGTCTTGATGTTGATTTTTTTTTTTTAATGAGAACCAGGGGAACCCTAGATCAAGCTCAGCCACAGCCACATATGCCAGCCTGGGTATGTAAGTGAAGACTTGCTCAGTGCCCATGCACAGGAAGCCCAGAGTGGCCAGCATGCAGTTATGCATGTTATGTGGGCACCGTAGCCATTCGTCCTGGCATTGAGCCTTTTTGCTGCTGCTAAGAGGTGACATAGTACCTGCCCCTAGAGGCATCACAGGTGTGGCTGCCGTGTCACATGTGTGTCAGTAGGGGGCAGAGAGGCTATGCCTAAGCTCAGTGTTCTGACCTGTGAACATCTGAATGATTGGTAGCCTACACACCCTGAGCAAGCCTGAGACCACCACCAGTCTGGGGCCTTAGACCCAGAGGAGCTCCCAGGATGAGTAACAAGCCAGGGACCACAGGCCCTGGGCAGGAGTGAGACAGACAGATGACCCTTTCATGGGGTCACTTGGGTGGGCCCGGTGAGGAGTGCGCCCGAGACAACCACTAGACTTGCTAAGCAGGCCTGAGGGCACAGACCATGCCCAAGATGACCCCCTGCCTGGCACCATAATTCATGAGTGGAGCACAGCACTCTCGAAACTGCTCCTGAGACTCTCAGAAGTCCTAGGCACCGTTCAGAGGAATAAATAAATGAGGGAGAAGTGGAAGAGAAAGAGAAGCAGAAGGATGTGGGCACATGAAGAAAGGCAGACCTGGAGATTTGGGGGTAGTGAAGAGCAGCCTGATGTGAGTAGCCAGTGATGCCACCTGGGACCGTGAGGTCCTGACCTGTGCTGCCGCTGGGGGCCATGCCTGGGTCTGTGGCCCAGCACCAGCAGGGATCTGTTACCACCAAAGGCCAGGCAGACATCCCTGGTCTGGTCTGCCACCCAAGAGCATATCGATGTCTGAGGGCGGTGCAGAACTGGCCCCACCTCATGTGGGCATCATAGGAGAGTTAGCCCTGCTCCTAGCCGGCTGCAGTGCCCAGGAGAGCAAGAGCCCTACACCCTGCCAGAGTTTCCAGTGAGCTGGCCCCAAGGATAAGAGTCCAGGAGAACTGGCTCTACCACTCATCTCTTGCAGTGATGGAGGTGAGGGAGATACCTTACCTCCTCCCCACTCATAACCAGCACGGGAGTCCTGGCCCTGGGGTCACGAGAACAGGAGAGCGATCCCTGCTGCTCACAGACTGCAGTGCTCAGGAGGGCAGGTCCTGTGCAGCAGAGTAGAGCTGACCCTTGGCGGTGGGGGTGTGGACAAGGCAGCCCCTGAGGGTGTGACCGTGGGACAGCTAGCCCAGCCACTTGTCTGCTGTGCAGTGACATGGGTGAAGGAGAGATGTCCACCCCATTTATCCCCTGCCACCTATGGCAGACAAGAGGGCTGTCCCTGGACCTCCCCTGGCCAGCACAGTAGAGTTGACCCTGATGGTAGGGGCACAGGTGAGTCAGTCTGAGGGTGTGAGCATGAGAGAGCCGACCCCATAACTTGTCTGCCCGGAAGCAGTGTGGGCGAGGGAGAGATGCGCTTCCCCACCTCGACCCTGACCACCTGGTTCTACCCGTCACCTGCTCCAGCACTCAGGAAAAGCAGCCCTTGCACCTTACCTGGCCAGTGTAGTAGAGCTGGCCTTGGATGTGGGGTGAGCCAGCCTGAGGGCAGGAGCACAGGAGAAGCAGCCCCGCTGGATGGTGGTGCAAAGAGGAGACGCCCTCCTCCTCTCCCTTATCCATTGCCAGCTCTCCTATGAGTCATGAGAGTGTAGTGCGAAACCAGAGACCTCGTACCAGACCAACAAGTCACTGAAATAAACATTTGCAAATAAGGAAATGTGGACAGGAGTATACTATGGGACACACTGTGACACACGACAGCTCTCTGCGGGGTCACAAGAGTGAGAGCTGTCCCTGCCCCTCACCAGCTGCGACACTCGGGAGAGTGGGCCCTGCACCTTGCCTGGGCCACAGGGTAGAGCTGGCCCTGGTTTGGGGGTTGCTGGTGAGCCAGCCCGAAGAGTGTGAGAGTGGGAGAACTGGCCAGCTGACCAGCTCAGACACCTCTCAGGCCCAAATCCAGGGCTTTGAATTGGCTTACTCCAGCATCTCCCCCACCAGTGAACTGCTGGAGTGCATCCAAAACGACAGGATCTCCATGACACAGGACAACTGCAGGATTTCTGAGAGGGGTCCCTGCGAGGTTCCAGTATCGAGAAAAAGCTAGAGGCCTCACACCAGACCAACAAGTCAATGCAACAAACGTTTGCAAATAAAGAAATGTGGACAAAGGGGTATACTATGGGACACACTGTGACACACTATAGCTTCCACACGATGTTTTTTTCCCTCTGTTGTAAAAGAGGTTGTAAGGGTGAAGGATAGGTACGAGGGAAAGGAGAGATGAGTGGGATTGGGGTGCATGATGTGAAACTCACAAAGAACCAAAACAAAGTTAAAAAAAAAAAAAAAAAAAGAGGTGATGCAATCTGTCCTACAACGGTTTCTTAGCTGAAATTAGGGCACCGTTGTCATTGCTGGGGTTCAGGGAGGCTGAAATGCTGGTCACAACCAGGGAGAGAGAGGGGAGTGCAGGCAGAGAGACATCTGTCTGGCTGCCCAGGTTCTGTGGGATTACAGTCTGGGATGCAGGTTCTGGAGGAACCCCTGGTTGCAGGCAGGTCTGGAGCAATTTGCACTCTTCAGTTGTAGACGTTAAGTGTGCTTGGCTCTGCCAGCCCCAGGCTCTCAGAAATGAGACTCAAGAGTCAATAGACATTTACAAATACCTTGACCACATAGCTAGGCTTTCTCTTATTAGATCATAACTTAAATTATCCCATGTACTCTAGGCTACATTCTGCCACATGGCTGGTTACCTGTGTTCAGGTACCATATGCCCCTCTCCTCACATCTTCCTGGATGAATCTCTTGTGACTGGCTCTATCCCAGAATTCTTTGTGCCTCCTGGATGTTCCACCTTCTTTCGATTCTACTCTTTCCTATAGGCCATAGGTTTGTTGTTGTTGTTGCTGTTGTTGTTGTTGTT
>NC_034601.1:9483409-9512455 GCF_900095145.1 Mus pahari | reverse complement strand
CTGCCTCTGCCTCCCAAGTGCTGGGATTAAAGGCGTGCGTCACCACGCCCGGCACTTGGGTGTACATTTGAAACTTCCAGGCCCATGGTCCTGGTAGTTGAGGGTATGGAAGTAGTCCCAAAGCAAGGAGAAAGAGAGAGACAGAGAGACAGAGACAGAGAGACAGAGACAGAGCAGAGAGAGAGAGACAGAGGCAGAGAGACAGACAGACAGACAGAGGAAGAGACTGAAAGAGAGAGAGAGATCCCACCCTCAGGAATAGGCAGTAGGCAGGGGAACCTAGGCCATGGACGTGAATTTTTTAAGTTTACAAAATAGATAAAAGTTTTAGATATGTTAGCATTACCACTGATCATAATCTGTACTGAAAATCCTCATTGTAAAAGAAGCAGCTAACAGGTGTCTATAAACAGCTGAAGTAGGTTCATGCCTTCAAGTCAAAGCAAGCACTGTTGCTTTGGGTTAAACCACAAGCACATTTTCCTCTGTCCAGAGGGCTGGAGATAGATAGATAGATAGATAGATAGATAGATAGATAGATAGATAGATAGATAGATAGATGATTGATTGTTAGATAGGTAGGATGGAAATATTTTCAGTACAATAAGAAGCACTTGTAACTATATACTTATAAGACAACCAAAGAAAATTAAAAATTGAACTTGTGACTGATAATGGTAGTCATTTCTCTACCAGTGCTTGATTAATAACTTATCTAAACTCCATTGATTAATATTAAAACTCTGAACTTTTGAAGTCTTAATACTATTGTAGCATAGAGAGGGAAATATTTTTGATTTTTCATATATCTTCAATCCCTTTCTTAGACCCTCATGGTGTCAGCTTTCACATACTCAGACCTAAGAATGAAAACTTACATTTGATATATTAAATTACTTTCTTAGACCCTCATGACTCACATAAACTTTAACCCTTTCCTTTTCCATTTAATCAGGTATCATGAGACACAAGTTGGTTGATTACAGAGAATAGTCATGCAAAGCAAGTTTCTTTAAATAAAGGAGTAGTTAAAAAGCTACATTGAAACCTGTTTTGTGAGTTTATCTCTCTTAGTGTGAAACCTGTCAGCAAGGTAAACTGTGTGTCCACGTCTGCCTTTGTCAGCAGCAGACCCAGTGGCTCTAGAGAGCGGGGCCTGGTATTTCATATGAAGTTAACTATCCTGGCGGCGGCAGCCTTAGGGGGAGAAGCTGGGTACTTGCAGCGGCCCAACTGACACCACAGCTGTCAACCTCATCAAAGATCCGAGAAGGATAAATAGAGCAGGAAGTATAATCCAAATGGCCTCTGTATCAATTAAAGTGACAGAGATCTGCTGCCACCTGGACAGTTACCGTAGGCTCCCATGGTTTTGATGGCTCCTTAGGGGACAAAGGTCATAGGTCTTCAGCTATCACCCAGGACAGCATTACATTTTCAGCTGCTACCCTGGGCAGCATTAGCCTTTGGCTGCCAGACCCAGAATCTCAGAAATCTGAGATTTTCCTGTGGTGAAGGAACTTGTGGAAGTTGAAACTTCCTAATGAAGCAGAGTAGGTCAACCAACCCAACAGTGTCCACAGTTTTGTCAAGGCCTGGCAGTGGCCGAGGCGTGGGGCCGTTGCCCAGTGGTTAGCTTTACCACAACATGGGGGGGGGGGGCGGAGAGTCATCCGTGCCCATCATCTTCTCTGGAGACCTCAGGGTGGTGTTAGGATCTAGCATTTCTGTCTATCATGAGAAGCTTTCATATGAAACACCTTAAATGCTGTGTTTAGCAGGCCTCTGAAGAGTTTAAGGACCATCCACCTATTAAATATGCTTGACTTTAAACCAACTTTGTTTTTACTTGCTTTAGGCGTATCCTTGAAAACATATCCAGAAGACTAAATAAGGCTTGTCCCTGTCAATGAGTCACTGTGGGACAGAAGTGCCACCAGAGAGAAGTACTAGCAAGATAGCAGCAGAATCCCCGAACTCTTAAGTGACAAAGGCCAGACTCCTGTCCTGGAGCTCGTGACCACAACACCCCACCAAGAGCACCATGACAACTGGTCAGGTAGCCTAGAAACCCAGAGTTCTCCATGCCCATGAGGAGTCTCGGTAAGCCCCAAGGGTTTAGCCAATAAGCTTTCCTTCCCGAGCATCCTCCCGGCTCCCTGCCTCCACAAAAGGTATTTAATCTCTGGTTCCCCTGAGTAAGTCGCTGGTTCCCCTGAGTAAGTCGTATGCATTCTTTTCTGGCGTGGATAAACAGTTTGGACAAGCAAGGACTGTCTCTTTCATCAAGGACTGCTGTTGGAGGAAGGCTTCATCACACAGAGCCGCACTTAAGAAAAGGGCCTCTCCACACTCTTAGTGCTCACCCTGAGCTAAGTCAGGTTCTCTGCCCCGGGCTCATCACTGGCTTGAGGACCCCCATTTTTAACTCTTTGAGGTTCCCAGAGGTGTCTGGGTACCCAGGAGTACCACAGCCTCCGTTCCAGCCAGTGTAGTTTCTCATCTGGAGAAACACGGGCTGGGGCCCCTGTCTTGGGCTACAATTATTTCTCCATTGAGCAGTGTGGTGGCAACCCATGAGCCCAGCACCCCAATGGGGAGAAAGGAATGTAGCCTAACGCCTCTGTGTTTCACCTCCCCTAGGGGCATTCTGACACCCCAGGAGTAAGGCAGAAACACAGAATCACAAATTACATTTGTATTTAGCATAACTATGAACATAGTTCTGAACCTATTAAAGAATTTGATCATTTATCATATGTATATAAAACAATTAACTTGCATGTCTTAATTATATTTAAGAGTTTATAACAAGTTAGTAGCTTTAATAAGATTGGGATTTCACAGTTTTATCCCTGTTAAGTTTGGACCTTAAAGATTTGGATTGAAGACTTAATTGAAGACTCTTAAGCTATGAATGCAGCCCACAGCAAGATTGAGAATTTATAAGACCATAAATATAGTCCACAGAGGGACTGGGAACCTTACTTTCTTGATCCCTTTTTTTTTTTTTTTTTTTTTTTTTTTTTTTTTTTTTTTTTTTTTTTTTTTTTGTTTTTTGTTTTTCGAGACAGGGTTTCTCTTTATAGCCCTGGCTGTCCTGGAACTCACTTTGTAGACCAGGCTGGCCTCGAACTCAGAAATCCACCTGCCNCTGCCTCCCCAGTGCTGGGATTAAAGGCGTGCGCCACCACGCCCAGCTTTCTTGATCCTTTTATAGTGCACAATTATAGAACATCACAGTCTCTTGTAAGACTGTTTATCCAAATAGCTAAAGCTTAATAAAATTAGCAAAGACCAAGAGGCTAGATGTATATCTTCAAGTCAGTTTCTATTAGCCCGAGCAGACCTTTATACCCTAGGAACTTATCATCATATGAAAATCTATTCTGATCCAAACTGTCTTGGAGACCTGCTGTTGCCTTCTCCTTCTATAGACACAGTGATGAGCAGAGGGCTCAGTCAGCAGGACTGAGAATCTGTTAGTGCTATTTCAGCTACTTTACACCCCCTGGTCCTCTTAACTAAGACAGTGATGACATTACACATCTTTTACCTTAGTAACTCTTTTTTACCTTACTCTCTTTTACCTTAGTAACTATGGCTGCCAGCCACATGGTTGCTATTTAACATCATTTATTTTCCTAAACAAGAGTTGAATCACAGATAACACACTGTAGCCAATTAAGATTACCTATGTGTGGTAGTTTGAATATACTTGGCTCATGGGAGGTGGCACTATTAGAAGGTGTGGGCCTTGTTAGAGGAGGTGTGTCACTGTGGGGGTAAGTTTTGGGGTTTCCTCCACCCAGCTCCACCCAGTGTGGAAGAGAACCTTCTCATTGCTGCCTATGGAAGCCAGTCTCTGTCTGGCTCCCTTTGGATCAAGATGTAGAACTCTCAGCTTCTTCTCTAGCACCATGTCTGCCTGCATGCTGCCATGCTTTCTGCCGTGATGATAATGAACTTCTGAAACCATAAGGCAGTCCCAATTAAATGTTTTCCTTTAAGAGTTGCCTTGGGGGCTGGTGAGATGGCTCAGTGGATAAGAGCACCCGACTACTCCGAAGGTCCGGAGTTCAAATCCCAGCAACCACATGGTGGCTCACAACCATCCATCTTCTGGAGTGTCTGAAGACAGCTACAGTGCACTTACATAATTACTTAAATAAATAAATCTTTAAAAAATAAATAAATAAATAAATAAGTAAATCTTTAAAAAAAAAAAAAAAAAAAGAGTTGCCTTGGTCATAGTGTCTCTTCATAGCAATGGAACCCAAGCTAGGACACTATGTATATTTGTTTTAAACTATCAAGCTCTTGTTACAAGTTTTTCTTTTTCTTTTTTTTTTTTTTTTCTTTCTTTTTTTTCTGAGACAGGGTTTCTCTGTGTAGCCCTGGCTGTCCTGGAACTCACTTTGTAGACCAGGCTGGCCTCGAACTCAGAAATCTGCCTGCCTCTGCCTCCCGAGTGCTGGGATTAAAGGCGTGTGCCACCATGCCCGGCTTTTGTTACAAGTTTTAATCTAACCTTTTACTACAGAATTTACAGCTTTTTAACTATACTCAGTGAACTTGCAAATCCTGAGATAGTTTATAGCATATTATTAAGAGATTTTTTTTTTTTAGAGCAAATAGCAAATAAATAGTAGAGATAAAAGATTTTTAAGAGCCGGGTGGTGGTGGCGCACTTGGAAGGGGCAAAGACAGACGGATTTCTGAATTCGAGGCCAGCCTGGTCTACAAAGTGAGTTCCAGGACAGCCAGGGCTATACAGAGAAACCCTGTCTCGAAAAAAAACTAAAAAAAAAAAAAAAAAAAGAAAGAAAGATTTTTAAGGATGAAAAGTAGAAAACACTTAGTGATAAGAGACTTGCAAGCATAGAAAGTTTAGATATAAGTGATTTGGGGTTTTGTTTGTGCAATGGTAGAAGTTATTGTCATAGGAGAGAATTTGAAAATTGAATGTGAGGCTGGAGAGATGGCTCAGCAGTTAAGAGCACTGTTATTGTTCTTCCAGAGGACCTGAGTTCAATTCTCAGCAACCACATGGTGGCTCACAACCATCTGTAATGGAATCCAACGCTCTCTTTTGGTGTGTCTGAAGACAGCGACAGTGTACTCACATATATAAAGTAAATAAATCTTTTTTAAAAAGCTATACTCAGGCAAGGTGTTTGCAGTAAAGCAGTGAGGCTTTAATAAAACCTCTGAGTCTGAGTAGGAAGAAAGAGAGAGGAAGGAAGGAAGGAAGGAAGGAAGGAAGGAAGGAAGGAAGGAAGGGTGGTTCATATAAGGCCCAGGAACACACAGGAAGCAGTGGAACTTTTGGAAAGGACCTGAGACACAGAAGGGACAGAGTTGCAGATAGGAACTCCACCCGAGAGAGGCCCAGGAGGGTAAAAGGAAGCTGTGAGATTTAGCAGGCAGCTCCTATCGGGAAGCAAGAAAACTCCAGGAAGGAGCTGAGAACATGTGGAAAGGGAAAATGGACTAGAGAGAGGGGCAAGGGTCCAGATGACAAGAATTTCAACCTGTGGCAATGCCAAGCTAGGAGACTTATCAGAGATAAATGTCCCAAAAGAGACAGAGGAGAGGCATCACTTTCCACATGGCGGGGGGGCCCAGTAGGGTGAGAGGATTAATAGAGAGATGCCCAGGTGATGGGCACCCCAGGAAGCTCAGAAGGCTCCAGGAGCCAGAGAGACACCAAGTGGACCAGGAGGGACAAATGGTTAGAGGAGGCAGAGGGAAGAAGCAGCTGAAGAAAGAGGTGGAGTTTGGAGTCAAAGATGGTGGAACAAATGATCCGCGTATACCTTAAGAGAGCCACATCTGCAGCTCAGTTTGGTTAAGAGAGCCCGAGCCCCTTGAGAGGGAACTCATATCTGCCTCTCCTGCATTCCAAGCACCAGGTGAGTGAAAATGATACACGTCCACTCCTAGGTGTGGGTAAGGGGAAGGCTTTATGAGGAAAAGCACAGCCAGGAGTCCGGAGCAAGGAGAGAAAATAGTAGACTAGAGATGACCATAGACTGAACTGGTCCAGGGGAAGAGAAGGGGTAGGGAAAGAAAAGAGAGGGACCACAAGAATGCAAGCCGAAATGGCAGAGTTATGTAGGAAAGAGAAACTGGGTGTGATAGTGTGTATGTGCTCAGCCCAGGGAGTAGCACTATTAGAAGGTGTGGCCATGTTGGAGTAGGTGTGGCCCTGTTGGAGTGGGTGTGGGCTTTAAGACCCTCATCTTAGCTACCTGGAAGCCAGTATTCTGCTAGCAACCTTCAGATAAAGATGTAGGACTCTCAGCTTCTCCTGTGCTATGCCTGACTGGATGCTGCCATGCTCCTGTCTTGATGATAATGGACTGAACCTCTGAACCTGTAAACCAGCCCTGATTAAATGCTGTCCTTTATAAGAGTTGTCTTGGTCATGGTGTCTGTTCACAGCAGTAAAACCCTAACTTAGACACAGGGGAAGCGAAGCCCCTGAACTGGAGAGGTTTAGAGTAGGGAGTGAGGTGAGAGGCAGAGAGGAACCGCAGGTACTGAGTGAGCTTGTGGCCAGCATGCACTTTGGCATATTAAATAGGCACCATGGTTAGCCATTTGTCCTGAGTTTCTTTAGGACCTAACAGGTTTTGTATTTACATATTGAGACAGGGTCTCATTATGTAGCCCAGGCTAGAAGTGAGTTCAAAGGCTCCCAACACAAGGAAATGATGAAAGCTTATGCTCCCTACCCAACTCTGATAAAGGTCAACACGGTATACATGCGTTGAAGAACTCATCGCACTGTTCTGATAAGCACATATAATCAAAATCAGCCCAATGTGTCAGCACACGCTTGTTACCTCTGCATTGGAGGGAGGAGGGAGGAGGATCAGCAGCACCCGGGGCTATAGGGTGGGACTCTGTGTCAAAAACAAAAAACCAAGGGGCTGGGGAAATGGCTCAGATATAAAGTTCTTGCCACGCAAGCAATAGGATCTGAGTTCAATCCTCAGAGAAGCCAATAACCCGAGAACTGAGGAAATGGATCCAGGCAATCCTAGAGCGGGCTGGCTTGTAAGTCTTGGCAATCGGTGAAGTCACCTGACAGCGATCTCTCTCTGGCCTCCACAGTCGAACACTCACACACGCATACACACATTTCTCCACGATTCCCACAGCACCCCCCATGCCTCAGATCAGTTAAAGACGTTAAGGACAATTGTGGAGAAGGCAGGACAGAGCAGAATGACAACACAATTCACCAAGACCTCCACTACTGAGGCGGAGGCAGGGCCTGCGTCACTGAAGCTGCTTGTTCTTAGGGTGTGGCCCAGATCCCGACACATCAGTGTCACCTGAGAACGACTCAGGAAGGCACATTCTTGGGCCCCGCTCCAGGTCGGCTGACTCACAGCTCCAGGGATGCAGCCCAGCCGTCTACAGACACAGCCTCCAGGGGATTCTGGTGGCCACAAGAGCTTGGAAGTCACTGAAAGTCCCACAGTTGTTCATGGTCAAATCTTCGTCTAAGTCTTGTTGACATTAGGAGTCTGCGTTCTGAAATGGACGGTGCCTTTGGTTTGAACAAGCTGGGCCATGTGGAAAATGAGTCTTTCATGTAGAGGAGTCCAACTCTAAGATGCTCTTGTCACACTGAGAGCCTCATCGATGTGACAGGAGCTGTATTGTCATCATTACCTACTGTCCCCAAAAGGAGAAATGAAAGCTAACAGCAGTTTACAGCATCACTCAGTCGCTGTCTTACAAGAAGTCTGGAGAAGACACCGAGTTACTTATACAATGGGAGAGTTTTTTGGATTGTTGCATTTGTTGTTGTTCTGGAACCTTCCAAAGCTCACTCTGAGTACCTCCAGAACTAGCTTTCTCCCTGAATTTCCTGACTTTGGACCCTGACAAACTAAAGGAAGTTTTTGTCTCATGAAGTCCTTGTGAGGTTGACAATCCCTGGTCAACCAGAGAACCAACAGGTCTTTTTTTTTTTTTTTTTTTTTTTTTTTTATTTTCTTTTTTTTTTTTTTTTTTTTTNTTTTTTTTCTCCACCTGTTTTGATTCAACTATAAGGAATAGTTTCTAGAACATTCTGACTTCAGGCATCTCTTTGTAAAGTGTCTCAGTCAAATGTCATCTTGCCCATGACCCTTGTGTGAAGAACTTCCAAGTCCTAGTTTGAATGACAGGTGGGCCTCAGACATTTAGAAGGGCCAGGGATTGGAAGGGACCAGGGTCACAGGAGGCGGCTTCTGGGACTCTATTTTACTCATGGTTGGGCCTACAGTTTAGGATCTAGACTGGCACACTGAGGCTAAGCTTAGCTTCCTGGGATAGTGAAAGCTGTACCAGAGGCCAGGACTGAGGCTGAGGTGAGGCTCCTGCCCAGCGGGGCGCCCTGGGGAGAGCCTCCTATCTGGAACAGAAAATACTCCAAATATTTCCTTTTGGGAATGGGGAGGGTAAACCAGATGAAATGTGAAGAGGTGTCTGAAGGCTGGAGGAAACCAGCAGGCCCTTCCAGAACTTCTATTTGCGGTAAGAAACCTTGGCATGGGGCAGCCGACTCTACTGCAAAAATAGACCAGTGTGCCGAGAAACAGCTCAGTTCTGGAAGCAAATGTTCCTGTGCAGGAAAGAGCTTAAGACTCTTCTCCCCTCTGCTTCTTTCTGGTCTTTACCACCAAGAAGAAGGAGAAAGATAAGCATTTGCATGTATGCAATGTGTGTGTTTGTGTGCATTTGTGTGCGTGTGCGCGTGACCACATACACACGTGGTCAACCTTGGATGTAAATTTCCTTGGGTGCTGCCTACAGATTTTTGGTTTTTGTTTGATTGTTTCTGAGACAGGGTCTCCTACTGAGACCTGGCATTCAGCAGGATGAGTAGGCTGGCCAAGGAGCTCCTGAGATCCTTCTGTCACACCCAGTGTTGGGGTCACACCCCAATTTTTGCATGGGCTTTGGGGATCAAGCTTAGGTCCTCATGCTCGAATGGTAAATGCTTTACTTCCTGGGGCATCTCCTCAGTGCCCAGAGAAGTATTTTAAGGGAAAACTGGGGAGTCTGTGCAGAGTCACGGCTTCTCCGTCAGAACCAGAGCCATTAAAAGAGACATGGGGCAAAAGGAAGATTTGAGCTCACTGCCTGTACAGCCCCAGAGTCTCATAGTCCACTACCTGCTATGACACAGTGGAGTATCAGCTCTGCTTTCTGTTGTTCAGTCCCCTTTGCCTCTGTAAGGGTGAGATGACAATGAAAATAAGGCCCAGTGTACAGCAAAAGGGATGTGGCAAGACCGAAGTGACTGTGACTCAGATGCTATCAAAGACCAGATGAAGCCTACCTGGGAATCCTCCTCTTAAACAGCAGGTCAGTAAGGTGTGACAGTGCTGCAGAAAAAAACAAAAAAAAAACAAAAACCAAACCAAACAAACAAACAAACAAACAAACAAAAAAATGCACAAGAGCAGGTGTAATCCCGAGGGCATACTCATTCCAGACTCTGAGGGGCTCAAAGGGCTCTTCTCTTTATACAAAGCCACTCTCTCTTTTTTTTTTTTTTTTTTTTATTATTATTACTCTCTTTCACGAGCCACTCTCTTTCACGAGCCCAGACCCTGAGCAGGGAGAGAGTCAGGCCCCAGATGGAGAAGCTGATCAACTTCATAGCATCACCATGGAGCCAGATGTAGAAATTCTCTAGGGGGTTGCCGAACAACCCTGTCATCCCTACCTGACCTCAGCTGCTGGGGTCCCTGTGAACACAGTCTGCAAGCTCATCATTCCTGTGGGGAGGCGTTGTTTTGCAGTCCGAGCCACCTGGAGAAGAAAAGTGTAAGGTGGGAGTATGGAGAAAGCTGGCTCACAGACACAGGAGAGCTGCTGAGGCAGACAGATCAGTTCCAGTGTTCACACAGTGGCAAACTACGGCGACTGCGGCCTAAAATGGCGAGCAAGCGGTTTCTGAGGGCTCCGAACAGAACAGAGCGGTGGCTAACGTGGAGGTTACCTGTTTGTCAGTTACCTGATCTACTCATTACACACTATCTACAGGTACTAAAATGTCACGCTGGAAGGGTAGAAGGGTGTACCTCACAGGCACCGAGACCTATGTTCAATCCCAGAAACCATGTGGAAAATGTCAGGCTGAGCCTGCGCCTGTAAACCCAGCCCAGGGGAGACAGTGGCAGCAGGATCCTTGGAGCTCTCTGACCACCCAGCCCACCTAATAAAGAGTGGACTCCAAACCCAAGGGAGACCCTTTCAGGAGGGTCTTAAAGGGACTGTGGGGTTTTTCTAAGGATACTGTACAAGATTACCCTCTGACCTCCACAATCACATGTACACGTGCACACACACACACAGAGACACAAAAGAAACACCTTGAGTGCTACCAGTGTGAGCAATTACCATGCATCAGTTAAAAGTGAGACGGCTGGGAGATGGCTCAGTGGGCAAAGCTGCCACTGCACAGCCTGAGGACCTAGTTGGGAACCCCAGAACCCACATAAAGACAGGCGTGGTGGCATTTATCTGGGATGTGAGTGCTCCTGCTGCAAGCTGGGGACAGCAGACTCCACAGAAGCCTCTGCAGGCTTGCTGACTTGGTGGGCAGAGCAAGTAATAGACCCTGTTTCAAACACAGTGGAAGACCAGGACTAAGACCCAAGGTTGTTCTCTGTCCTTCACATGTGGTCTGTGAATGTGATCTGCACCCACTCAAACATATGCACACACATAGACCATTTGCATACACCCATGTACATGCACAC
Organism: Mus pahari; assembly: GCF_900095145.1. Lineage (NCBI taxonomy): Eukaryota > Metazoa > Chordata > Mammalia > Rodentia > Muridae > Mus > Mus pahari. The sequence goes on along the minus strand of NC_034601.1, from coordinate 9,501,680 downwards.
AGCATGTGCACACCTCCACAAATCACACCCACATGAAGATTTATAAAGTAAAAATAAGGTATATATGTATTTTAAAGATCACTCAGTGAATAAGACAGTGCAGTGGGTAATGCACTTGCTGCTTATGGACCCAAATTTGTTCTTTGGAATCCTTATAGAGGTAAAATGAGTGAGTTAATGCCTGAAAGTTCTCTCTCTCTCTCTCTCTCTCTCTCTCTCTCTCTCTCTCTCTCTCATCACACACAGGCATCTCTCTCACACACTCATCACACACATGTAACATACACACATATAACATACACATATTATACACATCACACATATCACACAACAAATAAATAATAATAATAAAGAAACAAGCTAAGGAAGGAAATATTTGTTTAAACAAAGCATAAGGAGTCTATACCCAGTGTGTCTCAGCTGGAACTGGGCAATGACCAGGTTGGATCCACTAGTCCCATCTGCCCACTCAAGTTGGATGGTGTCTGCACTTCTTCATGTCTGTTCCTCTTAGTGACCCAAACTGTTCACACCCAGCTGCAACTTTACAGTCAGCTGTCATTCAGCCTGCCAGTGTGGGGAAACCTAATGGCATCTGGAAGGAGAAGCCTGCCCTGCCGGCAGCTCTTCTGTCTCCAAAGGGTGCTACATACACACTACAGCTGTCACAGAGAGAGAACTGCCTCTCCTATATGATTCCTCTGGTTAGATGCGTTCTGGAGTGAATGGAAGGATCTGTCCCAAGGTCTTTATCTCACGCTGGCTAAGGTCCTCTGGGCACACTGTGTGTCTTACCAGCACTCAGAGGCGGAGGGAAGAATAGTATCAGTTTGAAGGTAGCCTGAGCTACATAGGGAGGTCTTGCCTCAAAACCAAGTAACCAAACAGAAATGCCTCACTATATAACTTTCATGCACCTGCCAGCAGTTTAAATAAAGGCATGGAGACTCAGGTATGTTAAAAGCTTGGGCCTTTAGCTTGGGCTTCCTCCTGGCTTCTCTAACCCACTAATTGTGGCCTACACCACACCACATGGCCAGGTCTACCTCTGTGCTTGCTCTGAGTCGTCCATCCACCTCAGCATTCACTGCCTGAATCTCCTGCCTCTCGATTCTTCTCCCAGAGACCCTATCTCTGCATGGAACTTCTGCCTTCCACTTCCTGCCCTGCTGTTTGCTATTAGAGCTTTGTTAAAGCCAATCAGAGAATGCCTTAGGCAGATGAAGAAGCAACAAATATATACAAAGTATGAGAGCCATGATGGACCATTAGCTCTCTGCTGGGTATAGAACTAACAATTGAATAGACAGTGTACCCTAACACATCACGAAAATAAAACAGCAAACAATGGAACAGAAACATTGTCTCGGTAAACCAGGTGGGAAAGTGAAGGGAGGTCCTTGGGAAGATAGAAGGCAGGGGACCTTGAGGAGGTAAGGTTCAGGACGACCAGGATTTGGTGGAAGACTTTTTGCAAGTGTGCATAGAAAAGCCATCAGCCACATTGTGTCCCATTGTTCTGGCAGGAACACTCCATTTCTCCGAGCTGAACTTCTTTAATGAATGTAGTGTGCTAGGGCCTGCAGTTCCACGTTGAATGAAATGGCCACATAACACAGGCCCAGCCCATCAGACTGCATCTGGCCCATAGGGCTTTCCCCGTTTGCGGATGTGCTGGAAATGCTGAAAGTGGGATGGAACGGTGTCTTTCTATACCGCATCAGGGGCTCCTTTGCAGCAGATAAGGAGGGTGCCCCAGTTTGAGAGAATGTAGAAATGGTAGCCATATGTGTGTTCTCCTGTGCTGGAAAGCTGGATCCATCTCCACCTTTTCAGTTACATAAACCAGCGCAGCATTCCCCCTTTGCTTATTCTAGTTTGACTCTGACCCCTGCATGTTACGGGGACCATCTCCACACAGGAGGTCCTTTGTGGGTGAGCAGCTTGCTAAAGCAAGTACCTGGTGTGCAGTACTGGAGCTTGCCATCTGAGCCCTGCCACAAAGAGGCAGGGAGGGAGGGTGAGCTGTGCCCGCCCACAACAGTCCCCCAGGCCACCTGATGGGCCTTATTCTGTTGTTATGGACTCTGAAAGTCAGGGAAGTGCCAGGAGGGGCGCGCTCAGAGGGGAACCAAGAACTGGACTGAGAAAATGAGCTGCAGTCCTTATTGACCACTAATGGGAACTGGATTGCCTGATACATCCTGGAGTCTGAACTGGCAGTCCCTAAGGAGCGTTTGCCCCTCGGACACATTGTTCTGTCCCTCACGAGGACCTGGTTAGCATCCTCTCCGGGAGGTGGCCTCATGCCTTGGAGCTTTCTAGAGGCTGTCCCTCCTTTGGTATATTCTCACTGGTGGCTTGGCCTGAGCCAGCTGTCTTCCCTGCCTGCCAAGGTCTTTCCTGAGCCATGGGCTAGGCAGGCTCTTTTTGTTCCCTCACACCAGCCCTTCCCATAACTTATTTTGAAATGGAGAATGTTTCCCAATCCACCACTTTCCAGGTGCATACTGTTCCTCACTGAGTGTCCCCACAGGACAGACAGACGGGGAGAATAATGGATACACTCTCTGCTGCCCTCTCCCTGCACTTGGGTCAACCACCTGATTTTCTCAGGCATAAATGGGAAGATGGGACTGCGTTCCAGATGACTCCCATAGGGGTTCTATACAAGAATGGGGAGATACGGTGTGTAATGAAGTAAATTAGAAGTCATGGCAGCCTCAAGCTAGCTCTTGCTGTTGAAAAACTTCTACAAACCTGTGAACCCTGTTTTCCTCTATAGTACTACCATGCATGCAACTGGGTTTGTAACTAACAGAGCTCTGAATGTACTGGCTTACAATATCCTAGTAGGAACCGAGAAGACAGCATAGTTAATAAAGAAACCCCTCTGTGAACAAGAGGACCTGAATTCAAGTCCTAGAACCCAGGCCAAAAAAGTTGGACTTGGTGCACACATTTATAATCCCTGCCTTGAGAAGGTAGGGATAGAAGAATTCCTAGGGTTTACTGACCAGTCAGTCAATGTTGTGAGCCCCAGGCGAGACACCTTGTCTCAAAAAAAAAAAAAAAAAAAAAATGTCGAAAGTGGGCATGGTATCTCTTTAGTTCACATCAGGAGTTCCTTCACAGTAGATGATGAGGGTGCTCCAGTTTGAAAGACAGCCATATTGTGTTCACATATACTGGAAGTTGGATCCATTTCTGCCTTTTCAAAAAGGCAAAAATATACTATCCCGCCCACTTTTTCTTGCTCTGAGGAAAGCCAGCTGAGACTTGCACAGGAACCAGAGCCGGAACAGCTATCCACGGCCAGAGGACTCAGCCTGAGAGTATCATGGGTGAGCTCTGAGGAAACCTCTGCCCTAGGTGTGCCCTCTGATGACTGCGCCCTGGCAGACCTTTGACTTCAGCCTCTGGAACTGCTAGAGCTGGAGGACTCACAGAACTAACCTGCAAAACTCAGAGAAGAATAAACATTTTTGTTTGTTTATTTCAGCTGCTAAATTTGGACCTCACTTGTTACATGGCGTTAGCTGACTAGTACAATCATTTTCTAGCTAGACCCACTCCAGATTTCTGTTACTAAGAGGAAAGGAGATAGGAATTGAGGGGCAACCTACAACTCCCTTCACATGGAGCTACCAGTAGGACTATTGTGAAAATGAAAGGAGCTACTGCCAAAATGGAGCTAGTACGGAGAAGTATCTGGGGAGAAGTGGTCATTAATGAAGGCCCGTGTCCCATCCGGTCAAGCTTTGCCAGGAGACACGTGATGGCAATTCTTGGTTGTCAACTTGACTATATCTGGAATGAACTACAATCCAGAAATGGGGGGGACACACTCATGACCCGTGTCTGAAGGCTGGAAAAGCTTTTGATTCAGATCTTGAGGTGGGGTGGCACATGCTCTTAATCTGGATCAACACACATCTTCAATCCAGGTCTTCAGGCACACCTTTAACCTGGGCGAGACCTTCTGCTGGAGGCCTATAGAAGGACAATGGAAGAAGGAAGCAGTCATTCCTTTTCTGCGTGCACCCACTTTGCCAGCACATCCACTGAAGCCTCCTTTAGGATTCCAGCTTGTACAGAGGACCAGCTGAAACACCCAGCCTCGTGGGACTGAGCAAATGTGAGATTCTTGGATTTTCCATTCACGGCTGGCCATTGTTGGGTTAGTTGGACTGCAGATGTCAATCATTGCAATAGATTCCATATATATTCCATGACTCTAGAGAATCCTGACTAATACAAGACACAATGGGGCTGTTTCTCCTGTGTGATGCTTCCTGACTTCTCCTCCTATGGTTCAGACCCTCTGTCCTCTGTGCAAGTAGAACAATGAGCCGAATCTATCTGATAGGTTCACAGAATGGAAGTTCTCAGAGAGACACCTCAGGAGCCCCTTGGATTCGTTGGTCTTTATAGTAACAGGAGCCCAGAAACAGCTCCAGGTCAGGCAGCTTCAAAGCCTTATAGATAAGGTGGCTCTCTGGCTTGCCTTCTTCAAAGCCATATTGCTATTACTAAGAAAGATGCCAGTATGTATGTATGTATGTATGTATGTATGTATGTGTATTAGCCAAGGTTCTTTAGCATCATAGAACTTATGAGTAGTCTCTGTACAGTAAGGGAATTTGTTGATGACTTACAGTCTGTAGTCCAACTCCCCAGCAAGGGTCAGCAGCAGCTGAGAATGGAAGTCCAATGGAAGATCTAGCAGTTGTTCAGTCCCACACGGCAAGCAGGAGAAGAGTGAATCTTCCTTCTTCTAATGTCCTTATGAAGGCCTCCAGCAGGTGTGTCCCAGATTAAAGGTGCACACCACCACTCCTGAATCTGGGACTTGCTTGTCCCAGGCTGACCTTGAACTCAGAGATCTTCTTGCTTCAATCTCCAGGGTTTAAAGGTGTGTACTACCTCAACTGAGCCTAAGCTTTTCATGGCCACTATGCCTCAAGATCTCCAGGCCAGAAACATCTGTCTTCCAGCCTCAGGATCTGGACCACAGGTGAGCCTTCCAATTCTGGATTGTAGTTCATCCAGATAAAGTCAAGCTAACAATCAGGAATAGCCACTACAGTGTGTATGTATGTATGTATGTATGTATGTATGTATGTATGTATATGACTGTATCCTCAGCTTTTTAGGAGACTGAGGCAGGAGGATCATGTAAGCCCAGAAGTTTGAAACCAGATAGGATCATGGTGAGACCCTGTCCCTGAATGCATGCATGCATGAATGAATGAATGAATGAATACCATGCTAGTTCAATCTAAGGTTATCACCTCTTAGGATTTCAGGTCAAGTTTATGGGATGTAGAGTATTTCTGCATGACTGCATGAATGAGTTCTTCTACCTTCCTGCCTAGCCTTTGGCAGACCCTGCTCTGCCTCTCTGGCTTGGACCGGAACAAACTTGTGCATCCCTTCCCAGTGCCCTGTCCCTGGTGAAGTCAGCCAGAAAGCCCAGAGCATGCAGCCATAGCCGCAAGGCAGAAGGTACACTTGCGGTCTCCCTTCCCCAGGACCCAGGGTTTAATGTCACCCTGGACGAGCTCTGGAGTCACACACGGCGAAGTCCCAGGAGAAACAAATGTTCCAGGGAGAGAAAGAATCCTTAGGTCATAGGACCTGCTTTCTCCTCCTAACCCTTTCAGTATGGTGGGACGGCTGGGGCATGAGTTGGTGGCACACTAAGGTCATGCTTAGCATACATGAGACCTAGGGTTCACTCTCAGACACACATATGCACAAAAAATATAGAAGGAGCTTGTGAGAGAGTTCAGTGGTCGAGAGCACCCTCATTGAGTTTTCATCATCCATATGGTGGTTCACTATTGCTGTAACTCCAGATCCAAGGGATCTGATGCCGCCTTCTGCCCTCCAAGGGTACCAGGCATGTGTGTGGCACACACAGAGACAGGAAAAACACTCATATACATAACAGATTTTTAAACCACAGATCTTTAAAATATGAAAGATAAAATGTTCTGTAGTCTACATTAATGAACTAGGTTATGTGAGAACGTAATTCCCAGAAATCCCAACTGCACCAGGCTCCCTCCTTTTGGGTTCAACTGCTTTAGATTATCAAAAGACTCAGTTTTTCTAGGACTCTCTTCTTCTAGCACATTCTCACACTCTAGAGAAATCCCCCAGACCCAATCAGACAGGACCAGTTGGCCCACTTCTGGCACCTCTTGACAACCCTGAACTTAGACCAGAGGGTGGAGAGGCAATAGGGAGCTGCCTTCCCACCTCCCCTTGGACCTTAAATACATCCCCTTCTGAGAGATGTACAAAGATGGTGTTGCCTAGGGACAATGGCATGTGAACGGAGACAAGACTGTCTAAAGAGTCAGGACTTCTCACTGGCTGAAAGCTATCTCTGGTACAGAGAGAACAGAGGAGGGTGGATGCTGTAAACTCTCAGCCAGACTCCACCCTTCTGTCTGTCCCTTTGTTCAAGGATCATACTTTTTCCCCATAATCCACCCCCACCCCCGTGCCTTTTGGTCTTCTCCTGAGCCTCATTCCCAACGGTAAGCAGGAGGGCTGGGGAAAGCCTGTGTATTTGGGTGAAGTTCGCCTCAGCCCCAAACATCTGGCAGGCCTGGGGGTGGACCAGTGGGTGGGGCAAGTAGTGATTGGAAATAGCTGGAAGGTGGAGAATCTGGGAAATGTTCAGGTCTAGGTGTGGTGCAGGTGTTTGTATACGTCAATGACTCTCTGGGATGTAGGTAACTTTGGCACAAGGGCCAGGTCTTATCCCTCACTTGCCTTGGGTCCTCTGCTATCATAGGGCGTGGTGCACTGTGGGCTAAGCAAATCTGGATGAATTTAAGGGTGGGATTAACTCCTCAGCTGTCAATCACCCCCTTAGCTGACTTGCTTCTTTGGGAAATCCCAAAGATGGCTCAAGTCTCCCATCTTGAGCTGGTCTCTCTGGCCCCTTTCACTCCTAGGCCACTGGACAGTCTGAGTGGCTCTCGGATCATTTTGCCCTCATTCCCATATCTGGTTCTTTGCAACCCCCTCCTGCCGCCACGTCTGAACTCCTTTCTTCCTTCTCCAGGGAACTCCCTCCCCACTCTCCTCTCACTGCCCAGGGGCTGCCTGAGAGTTAGCACTTGCTATGCATCCCTTCCCTGGTGGGACAGAGGCAGGTGGGGCTTTCCTGCCTACGGTTCAGCATCTCATGGTCCTGCGCTATAATTATACAACTAAGTGTTAGCACCAGGACACTCCAAGCCCTGGCCTAACCATGTGACCCTGGACCTGCGTTGCCAGGACAATGACCCTCAATCCCACAACTCACCTGGCTCAGTCTCCACCCTCATTGGTGTGACGTCATTCTCCGTATAAATTAGGGGATCACCCCTCCTCGCTCTCTTCTCTTCCCCCATCTTCTCTTCTCTCCCCCCTCTTTCTCTCTCTCCTCTTCTCTACCTTTCTACCCGCTTCGTCACTCCCCTATTCCCACATAATAAACCTCTCCCACGTGGAACACCTTGGCCTGGTCTGCTGCTTGGTTTATCCGCTCAAAATATAAGACTAAGGATGGTAGCTAGATTTTTTTTTTCTCAACATGACACAAGCTAGCGTCATCTAGGAAGAGGGACCTCATTTGAGAAAATGCCTCCATCATTGACCCTGTGTGTTTGCCTATCAGGGTATTTCTAGATTAATGATTGATGTGGAGGGCCCAGCCCACTGCATGGGGCGGGGGGGGGGTTGCCACTCATGGACAGACAGTCCCGGGCTGCATAAGAGAACAAGCTGGTAAGCAGCAGTCTTCATGGCCTCTGCTTCAATTTCTGCCTCAAGTTTCCAGCCTTGAGTTCCTGCCCTGACTTCCGTTTATGATGGACTGTGTGCTGTGAGCTGAAATAAACTCTTTCTTTCCCAAGTTGGTTTTGGTCAGAGTTTTATCATAGCCATAGAAATAAACTGAGACAGAGGGAGGCATTCCTGACCTCTTGTCAGCCTCTAATTTCCACCCATGCATCCTCTTCATGTCCCTGAGATGTGGTGACTTCTTGGAGGCCAGGCATTGTCAGAAGTCCTCTATGGGGATTCCCATGTCATAGCACCTCAGTGAAGTTACCCCAACTTGAAGCTCACTCCCAAGCCTCTGTACAGCTCCCCTGAAGCCCTGGAGGTGGGACCCCATCCCATCTCTTTCCATGACCAGAAGTAGGATGTCGATGATTGTGAGCATGGTTCCTGGCTCCAGCGATTGCCTCTCCAGAGTCCAGCTGTGCATCTCATTGCTGTTCCCCAGTTAGTTCTAAGTTCAGCCTGGACCCAATTTTTCCGCTTGCTTTCTGTAATCTGAGCTCCCCTAACGCTTGGCTCTGGGATCCTGCTGGTTGCTGGTTTTCTTGGATAGTTTTGGATGATTTCACTGGCAGAACCCATCCGCAGTAGGCACATCATTCCCCTTTCCCATAACCAGGCATGAAAGAGACATTAGTGATCAGTAGAGTCTTCAGGGACCTTAAATGCTGGGAACCAACCTGCTGGGCATGAGAAACTCCATCCTGCCTTGATCTTACTGTGGCATCTAACTTGCAGTGTGAACCCTGTATAATGCCTACCACAGAGTTGAGGAGTCTGTTGCTCAGAGTCACACAGCAAATGAACTTACAGGTCTGAATCTGCATCCACGTCTGCCAGACCCAACTTCCGACCTCTTCCTCCAAGATTTCTTTCCTGCTCAAAACTGTAGGTGAGACCTGGTCCTGTGGTTCCAGAATGGTAAAAGTTGAGACCTTACCCACAAAGAGGACCGCAGAAAGAGAGCAAGCAGGGAAAGCTGCCCTGCCCCTATGAGACACTCGATATTTTTAGACAGGGAGTGAGCCTGGTGATTCACAGGCCTGGCAAGGCTCACAGGGTAGCCCCAGGCTACAAAGGGCAGGGCAAAAAGATCAACCACACAGGAGACAAGACCCTCGTGGACAGAGCTCTGCCCAGGGCCACCACCTTCTTCTCTGTTCTGTAAGGGCTGGGAATAGGGAACTCATACTTTCTCATGTTTGCCAACAGATGAGAAAGTGGTGCATCTCTTCCGGGGTGTGTTAGGTGTTAAGGAGGCAGGTGATCCTGAGGACACTGATGAAGCCCAACCTGTGGGACACATCTCCTAAACAGGTGGCTGCACACCTTCTCCATAAAAGGCCAGAAAGTAAAGGCTTCAAGTTTTGTCAGCCGTCTGGTCCCCATGGCAATCTCTCCACAGGAAAGCAGCCAGAGGCAACTTGTAAATGAACAGAAAGGGCTGCATCCTAATAAAACTTTATTTATAACAAGAGCCTGGCTAGATTTGGCCCATGGATTGTCATGTGTTGGCCCAGTTCCAGAGGATGCCGTTCCCCACATCCTGTGGGGTGTCAGATATCTGTGATGACAGAGGAAGACAACACTTGGATGCTCTTCTGTCTTTACTGACCTAGCTTTGGAGGTTGACTCACAAGCCCCTCCCCACTAAACACACACACACACACACACACACACACACACACACACACACACACACACAGAGTGTATGAACTAGCTCTTCCTAGGCAGATAACTCCTCCGACAACAGGATCCAGCTATTGATTTTGTATCTAGTTCAGGGCTTAGGGCATTATAAGATGGGCTGTGTCTGCAGAGTGAACACCCCACAGAGTCAAAAATGCTACCTTCATTTTTGTTGAAGCTGGGTAAAATAGGATTCCCTTCCCTGAGATCTTTGCCATTCTCAGCTGTGCTTGTGTGAAGGGCCTACAGGACTGGCTAGCATCCAGCCTGACACCCAGCACGAGCCCCCACTCCTTCCTCTGTGAAATAGGTAGGGAAAGGACACGCCCTTTTCAAAGTTTTAAAAATTCTCTGATGAATGGAAAACCCAGCTTAGGAAACTCAAGACCCACACACTGTGCCTCTTGGCCCTGCAGAGGGCAAGAATTATCCTTACTTTTACAAGGAACAACTGGGAACCTGGCGTGACCTGCTTGAGATCACAGCCAAGAAGACAGGGATGTGGGGCATTGAGACCTGTTCTCTCTGCGCTTCCCTTGATCCCTGACCACTTCTGTGACCAGGGCACAGAAGTGACTAGCCCCAGCTTTCAAGTGGTCACTTTCCTGCTACATCTTCCTACTCAGCTCTACTCAGAGTTTTCTCTTGCTCCCTAAAGCCCAGGCCCTGGCATGGCTGGAACCTGCCTCTGCACCCATGTGTGTGCCATGAAGCCCTCACTACCACTGAACAGATACCCTGGCTGGGGTGCAGGTCCACTCAACCTCAGTCACTTCAGCATCCTTCCCGCCTTGAGCTCCCTGTCAGTTACACTGACAGTGAACTCCTTCAAGAGACCTACATCCCCACCATCAGAGAGAGACCAGAGTCACTGGTAAACCCAGTTCAGTGTCCCATTTCCTTCTCAATCAGGGGCTTTAATGTCAATTCATTGTGATGGTGTTCCAGAACTAAAGCAATGTTCAGCTATAGTAAGTGCTCAGCAGGAACCTGCTACCTGGAACATACACACACACACACACACACACAAACATCATTGTGACTCCTGGATTAAAAAAAAAAAAAACGCATCAAAACCAAAAACATATTGCCAGGTGTGCTGATGTATGCCTGCGACCCTAGCATTAGAGAAGCTGAGACAGGAGGGTTGTTAGTTTGAAGCCAACTAAATTATATCACAAATTTATTTTTTTTCTTCCTCTAGTACTGGGGCTAAACAAGCATTCTATAAACTGAGCTACATTTCCAGTAATTTGGCAAATTCCTAGCCAGCTCAGGCTAAATAGTGAGACTAATCTCAACCAAACCAAACACATACCTGTAGATAAACATTCTAGCCAGAGGTATGCAATCACCATTTCATAGGGTTTCTAGGCACTATCCCAGTTATGTTTGATTAATGGTATATCTGTGGATGTACGAAGTACATGTTATGTATTTACATGTCTAAATGTTAAAAAAGGACAGGCATTATCTTACTGAAGAGCTTCATCTCTGATGTGCAGCAGCCAGTCTCCCAACCAGGCTGCTCTTTGCCCTGTAGGGGTCCCTCCTGAAAAAGGAGGGTGGCTGGGAGTGAGGCTCAGCCTCTGAAATATCCCGGCTAGCTGGACAGCGATTGTTAGTCAGGTACTCAGGCATGAGAGTGAGAGACAGGGGCTGCATGTCTTCAAGACTGTAAGTGTATAAAGCGCTTAGCTCAATACCTGGGAATCATGGGCGTTTCGTTCTCTTCTCCTTCCTGACCATGATTAGAACTCATCTAGTTGGTGTGTGTGTGTGTGTGTGTGTGTGTGTGTGTGTGTGTGTGTGTGATTGTTTGGTTTGGTTTGGTTTGGTTTGGTTTGATTGAGATAGGGTCTTACTATATCTTGGCTGGCCTGGAACTCACAGAAATACACCTGCCTCTGCCTCCCAAGTGCTAGGATTAAAGGTGTGCCACCATGCCAAGCTGCATGTAGTTGTGAAAGGTGACCACCAAGGAGTTACAGGAGGTGGCCCTGCTTTGCACAAGCAAGGCTAGGAACATTGGTTATGGCTCCCAATATTACTTCTGCCATCTTCTAATGTAATGTCCCACTCAGCTGACCTTCCAGACCTGCCCTGTATTAATGTCCAGTGGCGAGTACTACTGTCCACATCTCTTTCCTGGTCCACTCTTCATTGATCATGTGGTACACTAGGTTCTGGAGTGTCACAAATGAGCAGGAGGAAGATGAAGGGATTAGAAACCAAAGAAGTAGGGCTGGCAAGATGGCTCAGTGGGTAAGAGCACTGACTGCTCCTCTGAACGTCCTAAGTTCAAGTCCCAGCAACCACATGCTGGCTCACAACCACCCATAATGAGATCTGATGCCCTCTTCTGGTGCATGAAGACAGTTACAGTGTAATTATGCATAAATATTTTGGACAGGGTGAGTGGGGTTGACAGGAGCGAGCAGAGGTTCTAAATTCAATTCCCAACAACCACATGAAGGCTCACAACCATCTGTATAGCTACAGTGTACTCACATACATTAAATAAATAAATAAATAAATAAATAAATAAATAAATAAATAAATAAATAAGGAAGGAAGGAAGGAAGGAAGAAAGAAAGAAAGAAAGAAACCAGAGAAGCCCAAGTCTGAGGCTCCAGTTTATGAGAAGCAAGTTGTCCTCCACTTTAGAGAAAGTCTCACATCTTGCAGACTGATACCCTCTTCTGGGGACCCCATGGCCCAGTCAGAAGAAGCCATTTGTAACCATGTCAAGCCAGAAGAGTCTCATTTCCATGCAGATCTCTCCATCCCAGGCACAGCCAAGCAGTCTAGCTTCAGCTAGGTAAGCCATACCTCATGCCGGTTCCCGGTTGACTGCCTTACTGCTTAAAAGCAGGAGTCTGGCTGTGCTCCTGGCCAGCCAATTAAGTCAGAGCCCTTGGGAGTCCAGCACAGATCATTACATTAATGTTTTAAAATTTTTCACTTATTATTTGTGGGTGAGGAAGCACACATGTTACAGACATGTGTAGGCCGGAGGACAGCTGTGTGGGACTGATTCTCTCCTTCCAATTACAAGACTTCTGGATCAAACCCAGGTCCCTCGGCCTAGGAGGCACCTTTACCCACAGAGCCACTTTCAAAGTTCGCACACACGGTGAGGGCTTCGTTGTGCATATGTCACTATGTTCTGTTTTAACTTGCTCTCTCCTGTACTTGCCTCTTCCCTCCCGTTCTGGCTGGTTCCCCTCCTCCTTAAACAGGCTCCTTCTGCTTCAGTGTGCACAGCTTCCCGCTTTCCTCTATTATGATCACCCCTTCCTTCTTACGATCCACTTTCTAGTTCCACAACCTAAACACATGCATGCGCATGTGCATGTACATGCGTGTGCGCACACAAACACACACATACACACACACACACACAGAGTTTAAATCTGCATATGAGAGAAAACATGTGGTGTATGTCATTCGAGTCTGGCTTGGTTTGCTTAACATAATGATTTCCAGTTCCACCCATTTCCTTACACATGTTAGGCCTAAAAACCTCTGTATTAAATCATGTTAAAGGAAATAAAGATAAGTTTAAATTTTGCAAGAGATGTCATGCTGATTTTTGTGAACAGTTTCATCCAGGCAAGGCATTTCAGTTGTGTCAGGAGCATTCAGCATCTGCCCAGAGCTGCAGCAACAGTGACGCTCCTCTTTCCAACGCTTCCTGCCCCGGCTGAGCTATACGGGCCCAGGATGCAATTAAGTTGTAGATCATACTGAGCACATGGAAGAGCCTGGGAGGAAGAAGCAGGGATATCTGAAGACTTTAAAACCTGCCCTCTCCAAACAGAGTTGAGAGGATTAATTTCAGTACCATTGGATGACCATCAAATGTTCTGCTTTTCTGGTGCATTGTAAAGGTGTCTCCTAGGCCGAGGGACCTGGGTTTGATCCTCAGAAGTCTTGTAAAAGGAAGGAGAGAATCAGCTGGCTTTCCAGCCACGCTCTGCCAGGTGCGGATTACACACTGCATTTAGTTTCTTTGGAGTGGGGGTAGTTTTTGTTGTTGTTATTGTTGTTGTTGTTGTTGTTGTTGTTGTTGTAAGTATATGCTTAAGTTAAGTCATAGATGAATAGAGAATAGAAAGGGTTAAGAAAAGCTTTTCAACAAGGACAGCCACAGGAGACAGGGGAGTAGCATGCACCTGGAACTTTAGCATCCTGGAGGCTGAGTCCGGAGGATTCTGGTTTTGTGCTGGTAGTCTAGCTGAACCAGTGGAGGAGCCTGTCTCAACAAATGTGGGTATAAGATTGAGGAAGCTACTCAGTGTCAACCTCTGGTCCCTGTATGCATGTGTACACACACGATCACATACATGATCACATGAATAGATACACACATACATGTATACACAAAACAAAGTCACCAAATACATATTTTCTTTTGTTTTTGAAATGGGATCTCTCCGTGTAGCCTCTGCTGACCTCAAACTCCTGACCCGCCTGAGTCTCCCGAGAGGGGGAGGGTAGATATATGCTAAACCACTCCTGACTTGGTTGCATCACTCCCTTCTTTTGCTTTATTTTTTGCTCTGCCATCTTTTTTTGCACCTCTGTCTTTAGAAGAATCTAAAAAATCTCATAAATAATATCAAATCGGTGATTACCTAATTGTTTGCTTATGGGATTGTTGAATTTGTTCTTCTGCTCTAGAGGAGGTTGAGATAAGGCACTTTCTCAGAGACAAGAGGCACAGGTGGTATTGATGGGTGCTCATGAGCGTCCGTCTCACTGCAGTCACGATGTCTGGGTTCAAATCTTAGCCGGGTCAACTTTCATATTTTAAAAAAATGGTTACCATAATAACAATGCCGCTGGAAAGGACAATGCATGCTTGAAGCTGTGAGCATGGCACTGAAGACAAGATGGAGACTCTAGAAATCCCAGCTGTCAGAAAACATGGGGCATCTGCCCAGAAGAGCTGCAAGCAATGAGAGCTGCACAGAGACAGGGCTCCAAACAGAGGGCCGCGGGGACTGGGCTGTAGTCACATGTCCCTGCCGGCTTTTAGGCTTGCTCTTGTCCTTTTTCTCCCCTTCTTGGTTCCCAGAGCCTACCACCAGCAAGGATGTTTACTGTTGGAACATTGCTTAACATGCTTTTTGAATTTTACAGGGGTCCCAGCAGGGAGTTTGTTTTGAGTCTCAGAGACTGGGAACTTTGGTTTGTAAACACTGCTAGAGTGTCTACTAAGGTCCCCGGGGGCTCTGGAAAGTGAAGTGAGTGCCTTTTGGTGGAATGTTTGAGTTTAGCTATGTGCTGTTATCCGAAAAGATTCAAGTGTTGAGGGCCTGGCTCTCAGCTAGTGTCAGTAATAGGGAATGACTGATCATGGACCTTCAGACCTAATCAATGGACTTACCCACTGATGGATTTTCAGTAAGGAGGAAATTGGCAATAATTAAATACAGAGTGGAACAGAAGTTCTTTTTTATGGAAGAATACCAGAAAGGAAAAAAAAGGTAGAGAGTATGGAGCTAGGAAGGAACAGAGTCAGGCAAGGTTATGACCAAAGCCAAGCACTAGGTTAAAGGTTATGAGGAGCTGCATCCCCATGGCTACTATAAAGAGGTTGACCCAGCTAAGATTTGAACACAGACATCCCAACTGCAGTGAGATGCCTATAAACACAGCCAATACTGATAATGCCTCCTCTTGTCTCTGGAAAAGTGGGAGAGTAGCCTGGGATGCCTTTTGGTGCTTCAAGGATACAGAAATCCTGTTCTGTTTAGACAACCTAAGGTCAAGGGTCAACAGCAATGAGAAGAGCTTCCTTCTCCTGACCCCTGAGGAGGGGAAAGGTGGGAATGCCCCAGGAGTCCAGCTTTCAGCCTAGGTCCCTCACTGCAGCTGGCACTGATCACATCACTCTGCCCAAGTCACCTGACTGATTAACTGAGGTCCTGAGAGGCTGTCACAGCATCAAAATGAGCTGATTACCCAAACAAGGCTCCCTTTCCCTCCTTGGCACCTCTGTTCATCTTCCCCTAGGGATGTGTCCTTGGGCTAGAGGACCTCTACAGAAGGAAGGACAATTGGGCCTGTCCAACTCCCGACTTCCCCAAGAGGGTTAGTCAGGAGTTGCCTTATAGTCTAGGAATCCCCAGAGATCTCACGGCTAGGATGACTGGTTCAGACGGCCCAGGCATCTTTAGCTGCCACTGAGAGAGGCTGCTTTTTTAAGAGCTCTAATGAGATACCCAGTACATACTACAGAAGTCACTAGAAAGTTGTATGCGTCTTAGTAAATGCACAAAGTCGTATGACTCACACCATAGTTTACAAGTGTCTAACCTGGTCCATGGGGATGTGTCACAGACCACGTTTGGAAGCCTGAGTCTATGAGTAGTACTCGGTGGGGCCTGTGCATGCTACGTTCTCCTGTAAGAATGCACCCAAGATGAAGGTTCACTTACAAGTTAGGTACAATAAGAGACGCAACAGTCACGAATGGTAAAGTAGTGCCACTGTAGTGTTATGTTTAACAGAACTGGCACTGTGGCTCACTCTTGCAATCCCCGAACTTGGGAAGCTGAGTCAGAAAGATTGCTATTAGTTTGAGAACAGCCTGAACTAGGTACTGAGCTGCGGGTCAATCTGGGCTACGGTGTGAGATGTTTGTGTTGAAAAATGTTATAGAGGACTACGGAACTATCTCAGTAAAATGCTTGCTGTACACACATGAGGGCTCAAGTCTGGTCTCCTGCACCACATTTGGTGTGGTGGTGCTCATCTGTAATCACAGCACTGCAGGGAGGAGACAAGCGGATCCCCGGGGCTTGCGGGCCAGTTAGTCTGTTCCACTTGGCAAGCTCAGGACCAGTAAGAGACCCTGCCTCAAAAGCCAAGCTGGCTGACACTTGAGAAATGGTCCTCGGGCCTTCACACACACACACACACACACACACACACACACACGCACGCACGCACGCGTCCTGACTCACATGCATCCACCTTCAAACATATACATGCAATCCAATGCAGCACACACACAATGGTGATAATTATATGAATGTGGTCCCTCTCTATGGCTGATTGTATATGTTAATTTGGGTACCCAAAATTGCTTGCACTACAGTCTGCACGTCTGCACATAAGACACTGAGAGACGCTGCCCCCAATTGGTTCAGATTGGTAAATAAAGATGCCCGCAGCCAATGCCTGGGCAGAACAGACAGAGGCAAGACCTTAGGATTTTCTCAGGCTTGGGACTGAGGGGGAGGAGAAAGAGATGTGCTATGCAGGGAGGAGAGAAGGTGAGAAGATGAGGGACAGGGAGCACAGCCACCGTGTAGGAGCTGGGAGAGCATCCCCAAAGGGCTGCATGCCTGTGTGAATCTGGAGCAGCCAGGATAGAATGTAGGATTTAGTAAGTAATAACTCAGGGATATCAGAGGGAGGTGGATTAGCCACGTGGAGGTTAGGAAGTGGCCCAGCCATTGAGCTGGCAGCATCTTTATTTGTCAGTTGGGGACAGGGTCCCTCAGTGTCTTAAGTGTGGACATGCCAACTCCCACACAAATAATTTTGGGGACCCAAATTAGCACAATACAGTAATTCTGCCTCTTTGTCCAATTATTTATTATATGTAAGTACACTGTAGCTGTCTTCAGACACTCCAGAAGAGGGAGTCAGATCTCGTTACAGATGGTTGTGAGCCACCATGTAGTTGCTGGAATTTGAACTCAGGACCTTCGGAAGAACAGTTGGGTGCTTTTACCCACTGAGCCATCTCACCAGCCCTCTTTGTCCAATTAAAAAGGCTCTCTTCTCTCGGATATACATTGACCATCATTATAGCAACTTGCAAATTGTAAGGTATGATATGCATTTATAACATCCAGTGCATCATATTTGGCAGTCTAGATAAATTACTCTGTCATCCATCCTAAGTTAAAGAGTTTACAATTCTGTACCTGAATTTTGTTTTGATTTTAACTTGCATTACCATCTGAAAGCCACCCGTTCAAATCTAGAACGTCTTCTTTAACGCTAAACAAGTTAAGTTCAAGTATGAAACTATAACTAGTCTTTAACCCTGTGGGTAGTGAGGAATGTGCTGCTGCCAGGATCTATTTAAGTTTTTAATTGGGACTCAGGTGACTGGCTTGTTCTCTGCATTCTAACTTAGTAAGATGTCGTGGCGCTGTGGCATGGGTGTCATGGTGCCACCATGCCATGGGTGTCTGAGTCTCAGTAGATCGTAACTGCACCTTCACACTCAGCCAGAGCAGGGTAAGGCTGGGGAGATGGCTCAGTGGGCAGCACTTACTGTGCATGCCTGACAAACCTGAGTGAGGATCCTCAGAGTCCGTGGGGACGTCAGGCACAGTAGCATGTGTCTGTAACCCCAATCTGCCTACAGGATGTGAATGTGTGTGATAGGAGCATCTTCAGATAGCCTGGCTAACAAAGTGTTGACGAGACACAAACAAGATGGAAGGTAAAGACCCACACCTGAATGCTGTTCTCTGACCCCCACATACGCAGTGTCACACATGCATGTCCACGTCTCTCTCTCTCTCATGCACATACATGCATGCCCATGTCTCTCTCACACACACACATGCATGCCCACACCTCTCTCACACACACATACATGCTTGTCTACACTTCTCTCTCACATACATACATACTTGCCTACACCTCTCTTACACGCATACATGTGTGCCCATGTCTGTCTCTCTTTTTTTTTTTTTTT
>NC_034601.1:9479184-9482809 GCF_900095145.1 Mus pahari | reverse complement strand
CAGCAGCTCATAACTGCAGGTTACTTCAGCTCCAGGGGGGCCTGATACCTGCTTCTAGCCTCAGCAGGTACCAGCATAGGTGGTACACACATGCGCGCGTGTGTACACACACACACACACACACACACACACACACACACACACACACACACACACAGTACCATTGCTGCAACAAAATGCCTGATAATAGAAGCAACTGAAGAGGAAAGGTTTATTTTAGCTCGGATTGAGGGAATAGCCTCCCATGGCTCCAGGAGCATGAGGTGCCTGGTCACACTGGGTCCACAGTGAGATGGGTGCTGAAGGGGCAGAGATGGGGCTGGTGCTCGGCTTCCTTCCCTTCCTTATTCAGTCTGGGACCCGGCCTATGGAGTGCTGCTGCTCACATGCGGGGTGGCTCTCACCTCAGTTAACCCAGTCCTCAGACATTTGTCAGCCAGGTGAGTGGAGATCCTGTCAAGTTATACAACCATCCATCCTATTTAGATGGTGTTGTCCTTTACTGTCCCGGTAAGTACTGACACTAGGTTCCTTTACTGTCCCGGTGAGTACTGACACTAGCTCATGGCCGCTGGGTAACTTAGCAACAAGGCTTGCTTTTGGTCCATCCTAGTCTTGCTTTCAGTCCAGCCTACGACTTCTGGCTTCTTTCTCATCCAAGCAAGAATTTCTCCCCCATTCTCTACTGCCAGCTGAGGTCTTTTCACAGGGCTTTTGGGACCCAGTCAGGATCAGGGTGAAAGGAATGTATAGTGACATTCTCCTTTAAGTTTTTCTTGTGCAGTGGTGGTGACACATGCCTTTAATCCCAGCACTCGGGGGGCAGAGGCAGGCCATCTCTGTGAGTTTGAGGCCAGCTTGGTCTACAGAGAAAGTTCCAGAACAGCCAGGGTTACACAGTGAAATAATTTTTTTTTATGGTTTTTCGAGACAGGGTTTCTCTGTGTAGCCTTGGCTGTCCTGGAACTCACTCTGTAGACCAGGCTGGCCTTGAACTCAGAAATCGGCCTGCCTCTGCCTCCTGAGTGCTGGGATTAAAGGTGTGCACCACCACACCTGGTGAAATAATTTTTTTATTTCCCTGTCTAAAATAATTTTTTTCTTATATTTATTTGTGTGTGCCCATATGCACATGCCATGGTACTTGAATCGGGGTCAGAGGACAGCCTGTGGGAGTCCGTTCTTTTTTTTCCACAATGTAGAATTTGGAGATCGAACTCAGGTTATCAAACTCCTTTACCTCCTGAACCATCCTGCTGGGCACCCACCGACTTCTTTAAGAGACAGGATCTCATAGAGCCCAGGCTGGCCTCAAACTTGCTATGTAGCTGAGAATGACCTTGAACTTGTGACCCTCCTGAGGTTAGAGGTGCGTACCACCACGTGGTGTTGTAGATTGAACTCAGCTCTGTGTATGCTAGGCAAGCACTCTACCCACGGAGCCACATCCTCAGCCTCACCCTCCCCTTTCAAGCTTGGATAGAGTGTCTTCTGGATCTTGGGGTTCAGACAGAAGACACTGGAATAGGATAGGACAGAGCCGGGAACCCCCTGCCAGCCTGTTCACTTGTGACTTGTGAAGTGCATGTAGTTTAGATGAGCCATTCTTTTCTTAGGTGATTACTCACAATAAAGCCACAAAGGAAGTACTAGGAGAAGCCCTCAAATACTGCTACCATTGAACATGGTAGCACAGACTTGTAACCCTAGCTATTAATGAGGCTGAGACAGGATTGCAAGGTTGAGGTTTGACTGGGTTACTGATACAGTTCAAAGAGAGCTTCGTAACTGAGACTCTGCTTCCAAATGGGAAATGGGCTGGAGATGTAGCTCAAGGTAGAGCACTTGCCTAACATATGCGAGATGCTGGAAACATCTCTCTCTCTCTCTCTCTCTCTCTCTCTCTCTCTCTCTCTCCCTCTCTCTCCAGGTAATGATAAGTGTTTTCATTTGCAGTAAATGCTCTGGTATAAGCCTGAGTGGAGACAATGGGAACACACCAAACTGGACCCAGATGCCAGATATGAAGCCAGCCGCTGGAAGCAGCCCCACACAGTCCCTTCTCCTGGCAGAGATGTCAGCCAAGCTCTGCTGTGGGAGTTGGAAACAATGACTCTTGCCAGCCTGTTTCAGAGGTCAGAGTGACCTCCAGCTGGCCAAGCCCAACGCTTATCCTGAGCCATAATGTGCCCAGAAGCTCCCATGGTCTCTGGGGTGGGTGGGATCTTCACAAGGGTCGAGGCTACTCATTCCTAACCCTTTGAGCTCCTTGACTTTAGGGCGGCACCCTATGGAGCCAGCTCCTTCTGTCCATACAAGACTTTTAGGAAGGTTTTTACCAACTCTCTTCTGAGCTCTGTCCCCAGCCCTACTTGAAAGGCCTCAGCCTGGCTCGGGTGACCAGGAATGTCGACCCCAGCTCTGTCACTTCCTCTGTGTGAACTGCACAGAGGTGTGCCCTGCCTGCCACCACAGGTGTGTTATTTAGCCACTCTTCCTTGTTTTCCAGGGGCAGCTTTTTTGGGGGGTATTGTGCTTCAGATGGGTGAAAAAGAGGCAGGCGCTGTCCACAGAGGACACAAATATGTGACAACAGGAAGCATCCCTGTATCAAGCGTGAGGTGTCTAAGGTCTAAAAAATAGGGACATGGCTCTGGGTCAAGTGTGTCCTAAAGGATCCTTGGCTCTAGTAAGAGGTCACCCTCAGCATTTCTTTGGCGGGGCAAAGGTAACACTTGGAGGGGACTTCAAGCAGGAAGGGATAGGGCACAAGGGAAAGGCTTCCTGCAACCTGTCTCATGAGGTCAGAGTTCATGCAAGGTGGCTTGTTGGCAGGTCACCGGATACAACTGTCACCCTTCTGTCATTTCTTGGTAACACACACCCTTGACACCTTTAACAGAAGCACGGCCAAAAGGTACAGAGACATGCACTGCTAAACCGTTTCCGTCACTAACAAAATTGCCTCTGGGTGCATGGGCTCCTTTGGCCAGGGAGAAGGGACGGGGTGTTATAGAGTATTCCAGAACCAGAATGTTTGGGGAAAGAAACCTCCACAGAGAATTGAGTCAGCAACGAAGCTAGGGATGTGTTATAGGAGGAGGGAACCTGTGGAGGGCGCTGGGGTAGGGGTGAGGCTGGGCTGCAGCCAGTTTGGGTGGCTAGATGCCATCCGTGAGTTGCTTCAGGCTGGGGTCTGCTAGCACCTAGTGTGCTGCCCACCCTTTGTCACCGTGGGCCTCCCCAGATGTCTCAGCATCCTTAGTCCCACGCCTCCTCATTTCTTTATATTTTCTAGTGTGTGTGTGTGTGTGTGTGTGTTAGTGTGCGCACACGTGTGCACACGTGCATGTGTGTGAGTGCCCTTGTGGAGCCGGAAGAGGACATCAGGCAAATCCCAGTGACCTTCCTGTCTCTGTTCTCCACAGCACTGGGCTTTACAGGTATTCTTGCCCCACCTCACAGAAGAGGGTGTTGGATCCTCTAGAGTTTGGTTTACAGGCAATTGTGAGCCATCTGATAAGGGTGCTGAGAACGCTACAGTCTTCTGCAAGATCAGTAAACGCCTTTCCTTCTCTTCTTTCTTTCTCCCTCCCACCCTCCCTCCCTCCCTCCCTCCCTCCCT
>NC_034601.1:9475434-9478909 GCF_900095145.1 Mus pahari | reverse complement strand
CTTTTTTTCTTTCTTTCTTTCTAAAACAGCTGAGCAACACTGCTTTCCCGTGCTTTTCTTTATCTCTGAGTAATGTCACTATTTGGGGCCTAAAGAGGACAGGACCACGTTTCTCTGTGCTTCCCATGTTTGGAACCCAAGACAGTAACTTCTTCCCTAAGTCCAGGAAGGAAGGTCCCGTTCCCTGGATGTTGGCTCTAGGATATAGCTATACAGGTTCTAGACCAAGCATCTATCAAGACACTATCTATGTGCTTCTCATTACCAGAGCATTCCACAGGTTACCTAGCAGGGCCAAGTGGGAAATGTTCCAACATAGGTCTGGTTTTCAGCAGCCAGGGCGCTCTCTCTCTCTTTCTCTTTCTCTCTCTCTCTCTCTCTCTCTCTCTCTCTCTCTCTCTCTCTCTCTCTCCCCCCCCGCCCCCTGCCCAATGCCCTGGAGCACCTGGAGAGCAGAGCTTTGAATCAGAGCCAAGGCAGCAGGCTGCATAGCCTCCTCATCCCCTTCTCTAAAAAATGTAGGGACGGTGCTGCAAATGTCTTCCAAAGCAACATGTGCAGGGCCTGCTGGGCGTGGCAGCTCTGGGCTCTAGGCCTGCTGGAGCCTCTGCAGAGAGGCCTGGCCCAGGGGTGGTGGGAATGACACAGAAGGCTCCCTTGCCACTGGGGACTGGATTCAGCCAAGTCTGGCAGCAGTTACAGGGCACTTGAAGTTAGCCAGGCCTGCCATTGAGGGTACATGGGCAGTAATGGAGGCAGACTTTTCTTAGAAAATGCTTTCTTCTTGTGTGCATTTCCAGAAAACCTTAAGGTCTTCCAAAAAGTTCACCCTCCTAACAGCAGTGCCATAGGGCAGGGTGGGAGGTGATGAAGGCCCGCCTCTGGAAGCTCATCGACTGTGGGTGAAGGTAGAGAGTTAAGAATAGGTTAAGAGGGCTGGTGAGATGGCTCAGCAGGTAAGAGCACCCGACTGCTCTTCCGAAGGTCCTGAGTTCAAATCCCAGTGACCACATGGTGGCTCACAACCATCTGTAATGAGATCTGATGCCCTCTTCTGGAGTGTCTGAAGATTGCTACAGTGTACTTACATATAATAAATAAATCTTTTTTTTTAAAAGAATAGATTAAGATGAATTAATTCAAGTAGTCAGTATGGTGGTACAGCCCTGTAATCCTAGAACCCTAGCAGGAGGGAAGGGCCAGCCTGGGCTATCTAACAACATATATGTATATATGCACATATGGTACATTGGGCTGGTGAAATGGCTCACAGTGCATGCTGCCAAGCCTAATGACCCGAGTTCAGTCCCAAGAACTCACAGAGTGGAAGGAGGTAACAGAGTCCTGCAGGGTGTCCTTTGACATCTACATACCCATTGTGGTCTACACATCCCACCCCACCCTCCCCATCATACCTGAGTAAAGGAAATATAAGTTAAAAAAAAAAAAAAGATAACTTGGGGAGCCAGACATGAGTTCTAGAAGGAAATAGAATAAAGCATAAATGGCAAGGGGGAAGTCTTGAGACGTTTGTGGGGAGTCCTCTCTGAGCAGTTGACTTCTGAGAGGAGCCCTTGAGGGGTAGATTCCTGTGGGTCCACAGAGACCTGCAATAGAGAGAGAGGACATGGCAGAAAGAATGGTCTTGAGACAAGGTAGAAACAGCTATGAGGGAAATAGCACATGACCCAGCCTGGAAGGGTTGGCTAGATAGTGATGAACCTGCTTTGAAAGCCCAGGCTCTGGGTGGTAGAGTACTTGCCTGGCAGGCATTAACATGCGCTGTCTGCATTTCCTGCTGGAGTGATAGGAGCCAAACCTATGGGGACATAGGTTTGCAGCATTAGGACGACACATGAGGCTGAGATGAGGACTTAGAAGGGTCAAGGTGTACCAGAGCCTGGAGTGTCAACATCTTGACCCCTCACAGTGGCTACAGATTAAGGAAGGACGTACTAGCTTCTATGCTCACCAGACTGCTGGCTTTTTCTTAGTGAGTTCATATAGGTGAGCTGCTTTTCCTAGGCATCTTCAGCCTTCGCCGTCTGCACTGATGTTTTGCCCTGCACAGAGCCTCTTCCTGAACCATCAAAAGCAGCATAGGTTGTCACCCATGGTGACTATAGGCCTCCCACCTCACCCTGGGGCACCCCTGCTCTGCACCTTCCTTCTCGGATGTGTAAGGTATGGGGGGGAGGGCAATCTGGGGCACTAATCTTTTTGACTGCCCAATGCCTGCATGGTCCTGATTCCTTTAGTCATGACCCATCCACCAAGGTTCTCAGTGACTTGGCACTCCATGTGGACAGTGGAAGGCCAAGATACAATGTCCACCTCAGAATGTGCCCCGCCCTGGGTGGAGCGGGCACAGGGAGGAGTTGAATAAGTCGGGGCCCACAACATCATAGCTGGGACTACTCCAGGCACAGCCCTTCCAGAGCCTGCAGGCTGGCAGGAGATACCATTTACAGTTTCTCCTCTCCCTCAGCCTTTCCCCTTCATCCCAGCACGTGTAGCTTTTTTCCTCTTTGTGAGGAAAGTGCTTCAGGGACGAGGGGACTTCAGGGAGGGCCGAGGACCCTCTCAGTTCAGGCCAATACTCACAGACCCCCTGGGTGGTGACATGGCCAACCGCTTCATACAGAGGGAGCAAACTAAGGCTTGGCCTATGTTGATGAGTGGCTGGACTCTGCTACAGAAGTCTGCCCCTCTGCCTGAAGGCCTCGGAGGTCTCTTACACTGGGGCTCCTGGAGAACTTGAGTGTTGTAGGTCAGCTTCTGTGGCCACTCGTAAGGGAGCTCCAGGCTTGGCTCAGATGTGACTTCATCCCTGTTCCCTAGCCCCAGCTTGACGTAAAGGTCTGATTGTCCCTTCCTAGTGAGGGTGGATGTCTCTGGTGTGGGCTGAGGGTCAACCAGGTGTTGGTGTGGCCAAACTGGGAACAACTATGACTAGCGGCACATTTCAACCCTGTATTTCAAACCCAGCGGGTGCTCATATTATGAACTTGCTTTACATTTTAAGTTAAGTTAATTAAATTTATTTATGTATTTATTTGTTAAATTAATTAACTTGAGCTAAATTTTAAAACAATAAAAATAATAAACCAAGCTTGAGGTGGGAGGCAGAGGCAGGTTTGAAGCTAGCCTTGTAACTCTTATAATGGCTGGTTTTATTTAATTGGTTCTGGCTTACAGTTTTGGAGGTTCGGTCCATTATTGTCATGGTAGAAAACACAGCAGTATGCAAGCTGACTTGGTGCTGGAGGAGCCTAGAGTTCTACCTCTTGGTTTGAAGGCAAACAGGAGAATTTTCTTCTGTGCTGGGCGGAGCTTGAGCCCCAGGAGCTCTCCAGCCCATCTACACAGTGACACACTTCCACTAACAAGGGCACTACCTGTGACCTGAGGCAAGTGGGGGTTGGCATGAAAATGGCTCCCGGGCTGGTGAGATGGCTCAGTGGGTAAGAGCACC
>NC_034601.1:9468587-9475284 GCF_900095145.1 Mus pahari | reverse complement strand
GAAAATGGCTCCCATAGGCTCGTCTGTTTGGATACTCGATCTCTAGTAGGTGGAATTGTTTGGGAAAGATTAATAGCTGTGGCCTTGTTGGAGGACCTATGTCATTGTGGGTGGGCTCTGGGTTTCAAAAGCTCATACCATTCCCAGTTAACTCCCCGCCCCATGCTGGAGGCTCTGATGTAAGCTCTCTGCTGCTCCATTGTCATACCTGCCTGCTGCCACCATGCTCCCTGCCTGCCGTGATGGCTGTCAACTCTAACCCTCTGCAAGTATAAGCGTTACCTTGGACAGAATGTTTTTCATCGCGTTGATGGCATTGACATGTAGAAATTGTAGGAAAGGGTTTCATAGGCCTGGAGCCCTTGTGCAGTCTGGCAGTGGACAAAGCTGCAGCCAGAGGACCCTGGGACAATGCTGCTGTTTCCTTAGAGGGCAGCATGTGACTCTTCCCACTTCACCAAGATGGGGCCATCACTTAAACGTACTGACAAGAAGCTAGAGAGATGGCTCTAGAGAGTTGAGAGCATGAATCCTCCTCTGGAAGACCGGAGTTCCTTTTCCACTTCCCACATTGGGCAGCTTACAATTTCCACTTCAGGGGATGCAACACCCTTCCTGGTTTGTGCACACCAACAGACACCCTCATGTGTCATTTTGAGAATAAGAAATTAAAATTAAATCGTGATATAGTTGGGCGTGGTGACCCAGGCCTGTAATCCTAGCTCTCAGTAAGCTAAAGCCATCTTGGATTAGTCTCCCTTTTTTGTTGTTGTTGTTAGTCCTGGCCGGTGATGTAGCTCAGTGGGTGAAGTATTTGACAAATGGCCCAGGATTTGCTCTCCAGCACGACATAAGCCATGCACAGTGGCACATGCCTGTATTCTCAGAACTTGGGAAGTAGAGGCAGGGAGGACCAGAAGTTCAGGGACATCCTGGGCGACGTGAGACTCTGTCTAAATCTGTACAACCCCCCCCCCCCTCAAACACAGCTGAGCTGTCCCTTTCCTTTGCCCAAAGACTCTTCCTGTTAGGAACTATCTCAGTCCCCTCCTTGAATACCCCTCTTTCTGCTAGTTCTCTTTCCACCAAGTATCCACGGAGCACCGCTGGGGAGCACCGCTGGGCCTAAAATGCAGGAGTATCAGCACTAGAGAGATGGCTCACTGGCTAAGAGTTCACATTGATCTTAGGAAGGAACCCCGCACCCATTCTGGGCTGCTTATATCCCTGCACACCTCCAGGATCCAATGCCCTCTTCTGGCTCCTATGGGCACCTGCGCTCATGTGGCTGACAGAAAAAGAGTCTGAAACGCATGCATTCTCATCACACGGAGCCTGGCTCTGTACATCCTCCGAGGTGTAGACTTGCAGTACACACACTGTGTCCATATTCTTGCTCAAAGGATACATTAGAAAGAGGAGACACCTGTGCTGGGAGTAGTCTGCTAGCTGATATATTCATCACAGACTCATCCCAGGTCCTGGGTTTATGGATTAATTTCTTCCCCATATGTTTCGGCTTGTCTGCAGTCAGGGGCATTAAGTCAACTGAATAACAGACTTGCACGAATGATAAATGAAGAAAGGAAGCTTTCCAGACCCTCTCTGTACCTTGGAGGATGTGCAGATCCCATGGGAACTTGGCTGTCCTGAAAATTCTTTCCAGATATTTTTAGAACCATTACCTGTCCCTTTTAAATGCCCCATGGGTGATCTATGACTCTGTGACTTAGCAGGGCAGTTAGCACACCTGTGATCTCCCGCAGGCAACATAGTTAAGAATAATGTTGATCTTACAGGCTGCTGGAAAAATTTACTGGGACTACTCATGTGAAATTTGGTGTCAGAGAGGAAATGGCTGCCACGGATGAGATAATAGCCCTGGAAAGTGTCGTGTGGGTGTCTTGTATCGTCTTTCAGTGGCTCAGCTTAGGAGTTGGGTGTCCTGGAAATAATCGCCTCCCTAGTTTGACCATCATCTCTGGAGGCTGACAGGGGCTGTGGGCTTCCCCTCTCAGGCATGCTTTTCCATTTTGCTTCCTCTTAAAAAAATCATGATCTTGCCGGGCGTGGTGGCGCACGCCTTTAATCCCAGCACTTGGGAGGCAGAGGCAGGTGAATTTCTGAGTTCGAGGCCAGCCTGGTCTACAAAGTGAAACCCTGTCTCGAAAAACCAAAAAAAAAAAAAAAAAAAAAAAAAAAAAAAAAAAAGGGCTGGTGAGATGGCTCAGTGGGTAAGAGCACCTGACTGCTCTTCTGAAGGTCNGGAGTTCAAATCCCAGCAACCACATGGTGGCTCATAACCATCCGTAACAAGATCTGACGCCCTCTTCTGGAGTGTCTGAAGACAGCTACAGTGTACTTACATGTAATAAATAAATAAATATTTTTTTAAAAAAAGTGTGTACTACTACATCCAGCTTTAAAAAAAAAATCATGATCTTTTCTTGCCTTCCTGGACTACAAATTATTCCACAGGATGTGTGTTCTTAAGTTTTTAAATCTTTATTTATATGTTTGTGTGTGTTCCTGTGTGGGTATGTACATGCAGGTGCCCTCACAGAGACCAGAAGACAGCATCTCCTGGAGCTGGAGATACGAGTGGTTAAGAACCACCTGGGTGGCCGGCATGGTGGCGCACCTTTAATCCCAGCACTTGGGAGTCAGAGGCAGGCGGATTTCTGAGTTCGAGGCCAGCCTGGTCTACAAAGTGAGTTTCAGGGCAGCCACCAGGGCTACACAGAGAAACCCTGTCTCGAAAAACCAAAATGAAAAAAAATTTAAAAAAAAAAAAAAAAAAAAAAAAAAAAAAAAAAAAAAAAAGAGTGATGGGAACTTAACTTAGGTCCGTCATAAGAGCCGTCCATGCTCTTAACCTTTGAGCCATCTCTCCAGCGCCCATGTTGTATGTTTAAAGCAATGACTGTCACAATAATTCAGCTAGAGGTCAGAGACAGCCGGAGAAAGAGGGGTCTCTCTTTCTCCCGCCTGGACTCAGAGGTGGCCACTCATTGGATCCAGCCTTCTCTGAAAGTAGGACTTTGAGATCTGGCAGTCTCTTTTGCCAGTATCTGCCCAAATGACAAGTGCAGAAACTGTATTCCACTTGGTCTGCCGCCCAGTCCCAACTCTCTGCCAACCAAATGGAGCTTGTGAGTCCTTATTCTGTGTTATTCTGTGCAACGCTGTGAGGGGCTTGGAGTAAAGCTGAGGCCCTTACAGGGTCAAGGCAAGCCTTTTTCTCTGAGCCACATCCCCAGCACTCTGCAATGCTGTGTTCAAAACTCAAAGACTGGGGAGAGCGTAGCCCTCCTCAGGAGAGGGCCCCTTCAGTAAGCGGCATGTTGTTTATAGAATGGAATTCTATACAGCAGTGCAAAGGCAGCAAGGCCTGATTGCTAAGCTTCACTGGGTGAGAAAAGAAAGGTTCAGAGCACCACACTGTATGTAGCTCTTCCTGAAAGAACAGGGAAGTGTGAATAGATCCTCTCGTTGCATACATTCCTAGCCTTTAGAGAGGCATGCAAAGTTTTTACTTTTCAAACTTTTCAAATTTTAGAAGCATACGCTTTTAAAGGGAACTAAAGCACATAATCATGAATGGATTGCAGAGAGGTTGGAATGTGAGGACCAAGTGGGGGTTTGTGGAGAGGAAGTTGAGGGAGGGAATATGGGGGGAGAGAGCTAAAATTAAGGGCCATCTGAGTGATAGTATGGAAGCCTATTGCAATAGGAACTTCCTAAAATATATGTACATATATGAAGATGATCTAAATGAAATTGCCAAATAATGGGGAGACAGAGCCCCAACTGGCCATCTCGTCACCAAATGAAGCTTTCAGTACTGAGATTGGGTTACATCTAATTGAGTTATTAGCCAGAGGGATACTATGGGATCCCCAAAACAACTCAGGCTGCTATCAAGAAAATAGGTTGCTCTCCACTAACTGACAACAAGGCCCCATTGCTGAAGTAAATGCCCACACAACCCATTGAACATGGAGACGTCAAGCTGGTGTCTACATAGAGCCTTCACCCCTACATTCTGGTGCTTTGGTACAGGAAGGTACTCTGAATGCTACCAAAGGAGAAATGTAAACAGCAGGCCAACCATAAAACCTTTGATCTCCAGTGATGCTCTGCTTGCAGGATATGATAGGGTAGTGGTGGCACACAGCTCGTGAGGGTAACCAACCAATATCTGATTTAACTTAAGGCCCACTCCACAAGATGGAACCCATACCTGCTTGGGTGACCAAGAACCAGATACTTTAGGGACTCAGGGTAAAAATCAATTACTACTGGTCTTAAAACAAACAAACAAACAACAACGGGTAGTGATGCAATGACTCCTAACGACATCCTGGTGTACTCGTAGATCAGTGCCTTGTTCAGCCATCATCAGAAAAGCTTCCTGCTGCAGCAGATGGGAACAAATACAGAGATCGAAAGCTGGACAGTAGACACACAGAGAGACCTTGGAACATTCAGCTCTAAATGGGATGGATGTCTCCATCAAATCTCCTGCTTTGGAGCTCAGGGAACCCTGTAGAAGAGGAGGCAGAAGGACTGGGGAAGACAGAGGGGACAGAGGGCACCAGAACAAGTGAGCAAAGCTCAGATGAACTCACACAGAGGAGGCACACACAGGGGCTGCACCAGGTCCTCCGTGTATATGTTATGGCTTCCAGTTTAATGCTTTTATGGGACTTCTGAGTGCAAGCAAGTGGGTCTGATTCTTGTGTCTTCTCTTTTTGTCTCTTCTTTTCTAAAGAGAGACAGAAAGGAGTGGTTCCGGATGGGCAGGAAGGTGGGGAGGATTGAAAGGCGTAGAGGGACGGGAAACCATAATCAGGATGCATTATGTGAGAAAAAGAATCTATTTTCAATAAAGGAAAAAAGAACAGTACTTTTTTTTTTTTTTTTGGAAAGCCTGTTTTAAAAAGAGTGTTATACAGGGTCTTGCTCAAGCAAGTAGGTGGGTCATTTGATTTCTCTATTTCAGTTCCTCCATAGAAGGAATGTAGGTAAGAACATATACTTCACATATATTTGGCCTGCACATATTCTTCAGTGAGATCATAACCTGGTGTGCAGGGGGTAGGTAATGAGGGGGATTAAGAGGGGGAGTTTCCCCGATTCCATGCAGAAATGTGACTCATTAGTCTTTTCCTTTCCTTTAAGATTTATGTGTTTTATGAACATGGGTATTTTCAGCATGCGTGCCTGCACACCAGAAGAGAGCATCAGATCCTATGGGATTACAGTTATAGATAAATTTGATCTGCTATGTGGGTCTAAGGCTGAACTAAGGGCTCAGTGGTTAAGAGCACTGACTGCGTCTCTTCCTACAAGAAGAATGATGCTTCTACATCAACCAATCCGGGATAGTAAAAAATAAAATCCAGGAGCTACAGGCAGACATANGAGACTTCAGCAACCGTGAGACATCTGGTTCTGGTACCTTTGAAAACCCCANATGGAAGTGGATCCTTCCACTCATAACACCTTTCTTGGTCATCTTCCTGGCATTATTATTTACTCCTTGTTTTATTAATCTTATCTCTACCTTCCTTCAGAGACAAGTACAAAAAATTTCTAACCAAACTGTTATTCAGCTCCTGTTACAGGATTACGAGCCGCTGCCCACAAAGAAATCACTGTCCATAGAAGAACCTGATTCAGATGATTGCCATACAAACTCCGATGNTGAAGACCAGATATACCCTGAAAATTGACAATGCCCCTAAACAGCAGGAAGTAGCTTAAGAGACAGGACGCCCCTATTCCCTCTTCACCGTTGGTTTCCCCTCTCTTTTTCTCCCCTTCTTTTATAATAACAAGAAGGGAGGAATGTTACTCCTAACCATGTGACCCTTGACCTGCGTTGCCAGGACAACGACCTTCTATCCCATCCACTTGGCTCAGTTCCCGCCCTCACTGGTGTGATGTCATTTTCTGTATAAAGTAGGAAGCCATCTTCTCCTCGCTCTCTTTGCCCTCTTCTCTTCGCCTTCTCTCCCCCCCTCACTCTCCTCTTCTCTACCCTTCTACCCGCTTCGCTGCCCCCCCATTCCCACATAATAAACCTCTCCCATGTGGAACACCTTGAAAAAAAAAAAAAAAGAGCACTGACTGCTCTTCCAGAAGTCCTGAGTTCAATTCCTGGCAACCACTTGGTGTCTCACAACCATCTGTAATGGGATCCAATTCCCTTTTCCAATGTGACTGAAGACAGCTACAATGTACTCATATAAATAAAATAAAGAAATCTTTTTAAAAAGAATTAAACACAGGACTTCTAGAAGAGCAGCCAGCGCTCTTAACCACTGAGCCATCTCGCTAGCCTGAGACTCAATGGTCTTGAACATTCTCTGTGACAGTGGGTGTTAAGCATATAGACATCATATCAAAGCAGGGATACCTGAGGGTGGAAACACAATGGTAAGTCTGTCTTTGAGCCAGTCTTAGCTCCTGTCTACACCCAACCTTTAGGACTCCAGCTGAGAGCACCACATCTAAGGACTGGCAGCAAATGAAGAGGATGCTGGACCATGGCCTTTGGCTTAGTGGCTGCCCTGCTTCTTGACCAGAGAGGCTCTTTCTTTCTTTCTTTCTTTCTTTCTTTCTTTCTTTCTTTCTTTCTTTCTTTCTTTCTTTCTTTCTTTCTTTCGATTTATTTATTTATTATATGTAA
>NC_034601.1:9430969-9468492 GCF_900095145.1 Mus pahari | reverse complement strand
GTTATGAGCCACCATGTGGTTGCTGGGATTTGAACTCCGGACCTTCGGAAGAGCAGTCAGGTGCTCTTACCCACTGAGCCATCTCACCAGCCCCAGAGAGGCCTTTTTCTAGAAGCTTCCATGCATTGTGGCTTTGGGAGTTACTTTGCACCTTCTCATGGGTGCAGTAACCCTGTTGCCTCCTCTTCTTGTGGGCAAGATGTAGCTTACAGTCACTGTGAAAGGAGCCGGGACTGGGGGACAGACTTGTAGTATCAGTTGTGTGTCTGTGTCTGCCCCAGCTGCTGTGGTATGCATGCTTTTATAGTAAGCTCATGACTAGAAGTGAATGTAGCCCCAGGTTCAGATGTGTAGAAACCCTGGCGCTGACACTGGTCCTCCTGTCCTGACCCAGTCATCTGTGTGCCATGTTAAGGGCCTGGTGCCATGGAGGTACACTTAATACTTGGACAGATTCCCCCTCCCTTGCTCTTCCTCTTCTTCTCCCTCCTCTACCCAATATAATTTTTGTTTTGTGGTACTGGGGATGAACCAAAGCCTCACATGTTTGGGAAGTGTTCTACCACTGAGCTGTACCCCAGCTCACAGTGGCTTGAAATAGAGCCCCCACTCCCTCCCTAGCCAGGCTGGCCTGAAATTCTTGATCTTGAACCTCCTGAGCATCAGGATCCTACATATGAACCACTACATCTGGCTTATCATCACCTTTATTCTGTTGCTTTGGCCAACTGTGCTGCCTGACCTCCGTTCCCTGCTGCCCCTGAGGGTGACTGATGGCAAGAGCTGGCAAGCTTTCTGTGTAGCACAGAGATGAACTGTTTGTGCCATGTGTGTGCCAGTAAAGTGGCTGATGTAGGTCAGAAGCAACGTTGGGCATGCAGCGGTAAACAGGTGTGTCCCAATAAAACTTTATTTACAAAGACAGCACAATAAAGGAAATGATGAACATTGAAAACAAAAATATATCCTGAACAACATGTCTAATAAGAGGCTGTTTCTGTTTCCCCTCTGTTGCTGTGATAAAGGGCTCGAACCAAAAGCAACTTGGGGAGGAAAGACTTTATTTGGCTTATACTTCAGGTCACAGTGTGTCACTGAAGGCAGCCAGAGCAGGAACTTGAGGCAAAAACCATGGAAGAACACTGCTTGCTGCCTTGCTTGGTCAATCATGGTTAGTTAGCTTTCTTATGCAGCCTAGGACCACCTGGCATGGGAGTCCTGCTAGCCATAGTGGGATGGACTCCCCTATACCAACTGACAGTGAAGACGATCCCAAGTCGTGCTATAGGTCAACCTAACCTGAGCAGTCCCTCAGCGGAGCCTCCCTCATCGGATGCCTCTAGGCTGGGTTAAGTTGGAGGTTAGCGGTAACTACCACAAAGGGTAATATTAAACACAATCGAGGAACTCCTACAGTACAGTAGCTAACAACAGTAACAAGGGCAGCAAGGGATCTGAGTAAACCTTTCTCCAAAATAACACACGTGACCAGGGTCATGAAAAGCTGCTCCGGGCCACTTATCAGGGAATTCTGAAATCAAACCACAGTGGGATTTCACTGATATTTGCTTGAATGGCTGTTATAAAAAACCAAATCAAGGACTGGCAAGAACATGCCCTGTGCAAATATAAACAGTTATAATGATAGTTGGCATAGCAGCCCTGACCGAAGCAACAGATAGTTCATCCACATCACAATCCTCTGTGGTCCAGCAAGCCCTCCTCTTTCGTTCATTTTTATTTTTTAAGACTAGGTTTCATGTACCCCAGGCTGGCCTTGAACTCCTGATCTTCCTGCCTCTGCCTCCTCAGTTCTGGGATTACAGGTGTGGAGCATACCATACCTGGCTTTAGGTTTTTGAAACAGGGTCTTACCATGTAGCCCAGGCTGGCCTGGAACTCATGATAGTCCTCACCTCCCCCAAGTGCTGGGGGGCCTAGAGCTGCTGCCATGTGCTGTGCGACTAAATGCCTGGCTGCACACTCTTTGCTTAAGAAGAGGAGGGGAGAGCCAGAGCATCCAGGAGAAATGTAGGCGGTCACCCTCCTCCCAGACTGCCTGTGAATGATTTTGAAAGGCAAATGCCTTTCCTCATTTACCTCTGAGGGAAGACACATTTCCCTACGCTGATTGACCTATAGCTACTTACTCAAGGTGCCTGGGGTCACAGACTCTTCAGTCGCCTCAGTTTCTTTTCTCCACAGTTCTAATCCCTCTGGTTGAGGACTTGACTGGCATGGCAACCTCCCTCAGCCTGTGTAACCTTGGACCAGACTCCAGTGCCCTCTGCGCTGCCCAGTTTGCAAGCAGGCAGGCTCAGAGCAGCTGATGTTTGTTAGGTGTTCCACCTGGGTCTGGTGGGTCTGGCTGGTCTGGCGAACGCAACAAGTCAACTCCCCACCCAGCCTCCTTCTTTCTCTCTTGTGTTCTGTTCCACTCTGTTCCATGTTTAAATTTTTTTGTGTGTTATGTCATAGTCAAATATAACCTAGGCTGGCCTCAAACTCATTACACAGTGAAGGCTGGCCCTGACCTCTTCATACCCCGGTCTCCACCTCTCAAATGCTGGAATTATGTGTGTATACTACTACGTCTAGCCTTGGGGGAAGTCATTTTTTTTTTCTTTTTTTTTTTTGGTTTTT
The DNA here is from genome assembly GCF_900095145.1 of Mus pahari. NCBI lineage: Eukaryota > Metazoa > Chordata > Mammalia > Rodentia > Muridae > Mus > Mus pahari. The sequence continues at coordinate 9,465,849 of NC_034601.1, read as the reverse complement.
CGAGACAGGGTTTCTCTGTATAGCTCTGGCTGTCCTGGAATTCACTTTGTAGACCAGGCTGGCCTTGAACTCAGAAATCCGCCTGCCTCTGCCTCCCAAGTGCTGGGATTAAAGGGGGAAGTCATTTTTGAAACAGAGTTTCACTCTATAGCCTGGACCCCACTGGGTGACCCAGGCTGTACTTGAACGTATAATTCTTCTGCCTCAGTTTGTTAAGTGCTAGACTGACAGCAGACGCCACTGTGGGACTTGGTTCACAACATTTCATCTTTGTGGTCCTTGAAATAACTTTCCTCTATGGCTACAGAGCAGGCTTCTATAAGAGGTCTGTTCAGAAGGTTTGCTGGTCTGGACATAGCGTCCTGTGCTTGCCATCCCTGAACTGAGAAGGCCAAGCCAGGAGCACTGAGAGAGAGAGTTCAAGAGCAGCATGACTTCATCCAGAGCAGCGCAAGCAACAGTAATTATTATTACTATGGCTTTGGTTTAAGTCCATTGGGAAAACCCAAAGCAGAGAAAGCACACAGGAGGAAAAGGCACACAGGCTCCAGTCGTGAGACGCTGAGAGGTGGTGGGGGTTAGAAGTCTGGAGAGACAGTGGGCATGGTAGAGCTTTGAGGTCAGCAACGAGGAAGCCAGCATTTGTATAACAGTGTTTCATGACTGTAGTTACTTAATGTCTGAGCCCCAGACTGCAAACCTGCAAGATGGGACATGAGGTGGCAAGAGTCAGTGGTTAAGGGTCAGATGCTGGGCCGGGGCCCAGTACACTGCAGAACCCAGGTGTTCAGGAAGGGTGGACCGATGGCTTGAGTCTTGGAACAGAGCAAGGGCTTTATGGGGAAAATGGGAAAGACTGAGAAACATCCAGAAGGTGCCATCACCCTTCAGGGAAGGGAGGTGGAAAGCCAGATTATGAAATTTTAACCTGGGCAGCTGTACTTGGCTGTGCACCTAGAGGGACCCACACATCCACCATCCATGCCTACTGTGGATGGTTTGAAATTATTTTTAAAAAGTTTTAGATTTAGGGACTGGGGAGATTGCTCAGTGGTTAAGAGCCCTGGCTGCTATTCCAGAAGTCGAGGGTTCAAGTGCTAGCACCCACATAGCAGCTTACAACTATCTGTAACTCCAGTTCCAGGAGACTGGCACCCTCACCCAATGCACATAAATAACTAAATTATTAAAGTTTTTAGATTTATTTATTTTGTATGTGTCTTAGTCGGGGTTTCTAGTCCTGCACAAACGTCATGACCAAGAAGCAGTTGGGGAGGAAAGGGTTTATTCAGCTTACATTTCCACATTGCTGTTCATCACTGAAAGAAGTTAGGACTGGAACTCAAGCAGGTCAGGGAGCAGGAGCTGATGCAGAGGCCATGGAGGGATGTTCTTTACTGGCTTGCTTCCCCTGGCTTGCTCAGCTTGCTCTCTTATAGAACCAAGACTACCAGCCCAGAGATGGCACCACCCACAAGGGGCCCTCCTCCCTTGATCACTAATTGAGAAAATACCTTACAGCTGGATCTCATGGAGGCACTTCCCCAACTGAAGCTCCTTTCTCTGTGGTAACTCCAGCCTGTGTCAAGTTGACACAGACTAGCCAGTACAGTGTGTATGGGTGTTTCACCTGTGTGATTATGTTACCCACATACATGCCTTAGGAGATCAGGAGAGGGTGTTGAGTCTCCTGAGCCCTTGTGGATACATTAGTCCATTTAGATGATTAAGCACAATCTCAAAATTTCTAACTTAACCAAACTTTGCAAACTCCCTTTGCCATAGAGCTGACATACAGGTTCCTGGAATATCGTGGACACGTCTAGGTGCTGTGAGACCTGGAATCAGGGCCTTCTCTGGTCCCCACTGCACCCTCGCAAACTCCATCTTGCCTGGCATACACTCAGTAAGCAATTGCTGAATGAACATATGGATCGATAACATGAGGGAGTACCCAGTGTGGAGGCAGGGGTGTGTGTGTCAAGAAACTGGCTCAGGCAGGATGGGGGGGGTCTCTTTAGGTACTGGTGCTATGCTTATGGGGGGCTGGTGATGACCACTGAGAAGCAGGTCTGATTTGATGGGACTCAGGAAGGTGGCCAGTCCCCTTGTGAACTCAGCCTGTCAAGGGCCACCCCATTAGTTTGGTCTGCCCTTGGTTGCTTAGTGGACAGGCAAGTGTACTTTCCTCTCCTAAAGCCATGTCACCTTCTCTTCCCCAGGGTCAGTCACTTGCTTTGAAGTGACAGGCTAGCTTAGTGGAGCAACCCAGATGTTGCAAGGGGAACTGTGACAATGTTGTGGAGATACAGAGGTCATAGCCTCAGCCCCAGGCTGTTCTCAAGGTAGCGTGGGCTGTTTCCCCTTTGCTTACGGTAAATGCTGAGTGACAGCTGTATTCCAGGCACCTGCCAAGTGTAGGAATAGGGCAGGGGTTGGGGTAAGGTCCAATAGGCAGCAGTGTGTTTGTCCGGTATGGAAGCTCTGGGCTCAGTCCCCCAGCTCGGATAACCCAGGTGGAGATGTACACCTGCCATTCCAACGTTCAGGCCACTCGTGGCTTCATACAAGTGTGAGACAAGCCCAGTCTACATGAGATCCTGAAGCTGTGGGGAAGGTGGCAAGGAGGTGGGGACCATCTGGGAGGAGTAGGGAGGAAGGAAAAATATGATTAAAATATACTGTTTATAATGTTTTTAATGAAAACAGAGAAGGCCTCCTAAAGTCTGCATCATGTTGCCTGGGGGATGCCCAGAGCCTGGGAATTAGAGGTCACTAAGTTCCAAGGTCACCTCAGAAATAGTGAGGCGCTGTGAGGAAAACTTGGATGGTGGCCGTTTGGTTTTGTTTGTTTTAAAATTTTGAAACAGCATCTCTCTAGGTAGCGCACGCTGACTTCTGAGTTTAGAAATCCCTGCCCCCACCTCCTGAATTCTGGGATTCCAGGTCTGCACCAACATACTTAACTGTAGATGCTTCATGGGGTGTGTGTGTGGGGGGGGGGGGGAGGATCTCCAGCGCACAGGCCCCACTCAAACTTCTCTGCACCCAGGCTGAACCTGAACGACCAGAATCCTAGCTCATCGCCTGGGAGACAGAGGCGTGAACAAGCCACAGAAACCGGGTGTCAAGTGAGCTTGGAGAACAAGCCAAGGTTACAGTCTGCAGGAGCCAGGTTCCAAGAGAGTGGCAGGACAGACGTACGAACCTATGTATGCATTCATGTATGTATGTATGTGTATATGCATGCATACATTTATTACTTATGTTTATTGTATGAGAGAGAGGGTGTGTGGGCACATCAGCCCATTCACCATCCACATGTGCGGGTTAGAGATCAACTTAACAGACTTAGTTCTCCTTCCATCATGTGGAACCCAGAAATTGAACTCAGGTCCTCAGGCTGGGTGACAACACCTTTATCTGTAGAGTCATCTCGCTGGCCCAGGCTTTAGGTGGACAAATTGGGGAGGGCACACTGCTAGGAGGTGGTGCGGATGAAGACATGAGACGAAGAAGCCTGCTAGTGGCTCCATGCACCAGGGCTGCTGAAATGACAGCCTTTACCCCACTCTGCCCCACTAACTCAACAGTAAGCTTCGGGGCTGTGGGGTGTGACGAGCCAGCAACCCCTCCTCTCCATCCTAAGGGAAAGCTGGCACCAAGGAATGTCACTTGTCCTTAGCAGGGGCACTGCCCCAGTCAGGGCTGGTCCTCCCTTCTCCTTCCCTACCTCCTGCTAACACCATCTGTGGCCCAGCCTGGCCTTGAACTCTCTATGTAGGGAAGGCTGACCTTGAACTTTTCTAACCCTCCTTCCTTCGCCCTGGAAATTCTTGCCAGCCAGGACAAGCGGTGAGCACTTTCACCAAGGATGAACCACATTCGTACGAATGAGACTACTGGTGCCTGCCATTCATCAGCTCAGGAAGCTGAACCGGGAGGATCGTGAGTTCAAGGCCTGCCTGGACTTGCATAGTGAGTTCAAGGTCAGTCTGTGGCACTTAGCAGGCCCCTACATCAAAATTAAAGTAAGAAGAGGCAGAGAATATGCTCAGTGCTTGCTAGCCTTGGGTTCAATCCCCAGTGTGGTAAAGAGAAAAAGCCAAGCTGGGCTTTAATCCCAGTACACGGGAAGCAAAGGCAGACTCATGTTCATGAGCTGGAGACCAGCCTGGTTTACATAATGAGGTCCAGGCCGGCTGAAACTGTATAATAAGACCCTGTCTCACACAGAAAGAAGTAAAGAAGGAAAGAAAGGAAGAAAGATAGAAAAAGGAAAAAAACCACCAACAAACAGAAATGGGTGTCCTTTCTGCTACCCGGGTCACCTGGACCTTCCTGGAAGCAGCTCAATAAATTCAGAGCTATTCAGAATCAGTCAGTCATTCAACCCACTTACCTAGCCACCCACTTTTATTAAAAACCCAAATCGAAACTGCATCCTTGGCCCAGCGAGTACATTGTAAAGGACTCTGTCATAGAGAAAGGAGATGGATCAAGGCTGCTTTGCTGGGGAGGGAAAGACTGGAGACAAACCATGTGTCTGGCAGCAGAGGATGCATTGGGCTTCACAGCTACTAGGAAATCGTCTGTGCTGCATGAACCTGGGAAAACGCACATACACGCTAAATGAAGCAGACGCTGAGAGGCGTGGATGGGAGGGTAAGAGCCTGGCTCTTCACTGGGACATCAGTGTTTGTGTGTGTGTGTGTGTGGGGGGGATCTGGAAACTTCGAGGCTGGAGGTAGAAGACACCATGTTTCTTTTGTTCCTTCTCTGCTGATTGGCCTGTCTCGGGGGCACATATTGCTTCTGAAGCCTTAAAGGAAAATACAATAAAAATATTTTTAGATATTTTTGGACATTTACTGAGTTAGGCTCTGTGCACACCGCTGAAGCATCTGTGCCTATTGAGAGCTCTCTCTCTGTCTCTCTCTGTCTCTGTCTCTCTGTCTCTGTCTCTGTCTCTGTCTCTCTCTCTCTCTCTTCTTGCTGAGACTAGGTTTCTTCATATAGTCCTGACTGTCCTAGAACTCACTATGTAGATGAGGCTGGACCAGAACTCAGAGATAGCCCCCCTGCTTCTCTGCCTCCCAAGCGCTGGGATTAAAGGCCAGCCCTCTCTAATCTATTTTCCGGAGAAAACTGAGGGCCAGAGAGGTTGAATGACTCAGCCCATGGGAGTCCATCTGTGCGGAAGATTGTCATGGGTTGAGGGAGGACAAGGATCGGGGAGTGATATGCTTCACCTACACCTGCCATATCGTTGAGTGGCTGCTGGGCCACCCCATCTGTGGAGAAAAGGGAAAGGCTAAAACGTTCACATTTGATTGAGGTTTGAATTTCCCAGCATGCATCAGTGTTCGCCGGCACTGGTAGAAGGGATTTCACAGAGGAGTTGCTCACATTATGTGCGGATAGGAGCTTTCAGACTTGGATCTGGGTCAAAACGTCTTCAGATCTGGAAGGTAGAGCATCTAGGGTTTGGCAGGGAAGAGTCCTGCCAATTGATGGTGGCTCCCAGCAAGACCACAAAGTTGACTGAGCTCTAGGGACAGCTGTGGGTTCCATTCTTTTCAGTCTCGGCCAATGGTATTGGACATTTAGACAGGAAGGGGGTTGGGATGATACGTGAAGACCGTATGGTGTGCTCACTTCCAGATGGTCACATGGGAACCCGGCTGGGGTGGAGAATGGTTACAAACATCTCAAAACCATATGTGCAAATAAGGAACTTGTCACCAAAGTCGTCCTTCATAAACAAATAGTGAATGCCCACTGGGCCTTGAGCACATGTAGAGACTGCCTATGGTAAATTCTGCAGGACGGGGCAAAAGCTGTCACACAAACAAATGACCAGGACGTTGGCCTTTGAGATTGAGATGTACAGGGCCAGAAGGTTTCAATCCTGCAGGAAGAGAAGGAAAGGCAGAAGAACATATGCAAAGGCCCAGCATCAGGAAAGAGCTGATGTGTGAGAGGAGCAGATCATGTATCTGTGCAGGGACAGAGTGGTTGTGAGAGAGTGACAAAGGGTTGGTGATGTGGCAAGAGTGGGGCCATGCAGACACCTGCCTAGGTGAGAGAGAGCTCAGATGTTACTAGACTCATAATGGAGGTTTTTGTGGGTAGAAACAGGAGTGATAAAGTCTAGTTTTCCATAAAAGAGGTTATTCTGGTTCCTAGGTGGAGTCTGTCTTAGTCATCTTTCTATGGCTATCACCTAAGATTGAGTATGGAAAGAGAAAAAGAGTTTAAATTGACCCATGATTTGTAAGGCCAGCATATGGTCCAGAAGAGAGCTTCTTGATTCCTCAACCCATGGCCCGAGGCTATGTGCATGCTTGTTAAAGTTTGGTCTTGCTCTCTATTGTAATGCTAAGTATGGGCCATCAAGACCTGGAGTGTGGGCCCCCAAAACCTGGAGTCTGAACATAGACCCAAATGACTCTCCCCCAAGTTATTTCTGATTGGTAATAAAGATGCCAAAAGCCAATAGCTGAATAGAAAAGACATAGGTGGGGTTTAAGATTCCTGGGCCTGGGGGTCAGAAGAGAATGAGGAGGAGGAGGAGGAGGAGGAGGAGCAGGAGGAGGAGGAAGAGGAAGAGGGAGAGGAGGAAGAGGGGGAGGAGAAGGAAGAGAAGGAAGAAGAAGAGGAGGAGGAGGAAGAGGAAGAGGGAGAGGAGGAAGAGGAAGAGGAGGAGGGGGAGGAAGAAAAAGAGGGGGAGGGAGGAGGAGGAAGAAGAGGAGGAAGAGAGGAGGAGGAGGAGGAGGAGGAAGATGAAGATGCCATGAGTTAGGAGTCAAGAAAGTATGGCCCTAAGGGCTAGCCAATTGGAGTTAAGAGCAGCCCAGACAAAACATAATAACAACTTCAGGTTATCGATAGAAAAGTAGGTTCTAAGCATAGAGGGTAGATATCTGCCTGGCTTTTGTGCTGTTTAAGGCTTATTGTAAATATAAAGGTTGTGGGTTGTGGTGAGATATCTCAGCAGGTAAGAGCACTGACTGCTTTTCCGAAGGTCTTGAGTTCAAATCCCAGCAACTACATGGTGGCTCACAACCATCTGTAATGAGATCTGACACCCTCTTCTGGCACATCTGAAGACAGCTACAGTGTACTTATGTATAATAATAAATAAATCTTTGGGTCTGAGCAAGTGGGGAATGAGCAGGGTTGACTGGAGGGAGTGGGGCCAACCAGAGAGAGCAGAGATTTTAAAATTCAATTCCCAACAACCACATGAAGGCTCACAACCATCTGTATAGCTGCAGTGTATATATATATATATATCTTAAAAAATAAAAAGTTGTATGTGTGTGTCTTTTATCCAGGAACTAAATGGTCAAATGTGGGGTAGAAATCCTGGATTGGATTTTTTTCCTACACATGCTCACCTCTCAAGGTAATTCCACAGTCTCGAGAGACCGTGTCCTATCAAGCACAGGAAAGGCATTTGCCCCGCTTACCTGCACACAGCTCATACAGCTCAGCAGCCATTCAGTGTTAAGTCTGACAGGATGAGCCATCTGGAGCAGGGTCAGAGGAGGAGTGTGACTGAGGAGCGGAGAGGCCATTGGCTTAGTCTGAAAGAGAAGGTGGTGGCTTAGACGACGGTGGGGATACTGGAGCAGAGGAATGGGGTGGACAGCAGGCGGAGCCGAGCTAGTGGCTTACTTTTCGCTACTTTCTCCCCCCAATTTTAAGGTTCATGGGCACAGAGAGGATTACTGCATCTCTCACCTCTGTGCAGAAGTTGTTGCTTCTACAGTAAATCTAAAATAAACGTAAGTCAGTGCCCTAGAGATCTAGGCTAGGCTAGCCCCTCTCTTCACACAGACAGCCCACTCAGTTTTGTGGCGTTTGCTGGTATATGTTTCCGGGAGGTTCCCTACTTGAGCTCTGAGGATGCAGACTCTGTTCTTGAGGGATTCAGATTCTAATAGTGGGAGACCTGGGTTGGAAATCTGGCTTAGCCTTTAATATATTTGTTGGGTTTTGCTGACGTTCCCAGACTACACTTAAAACAGCCTAGTGTGAATGGCTTTGGGCACTGACCTTCAACTGAATGCACCTATTGCTAATGACTATGGTTGTTGGAAGTGACCTTCTTTAGCAGTGTGGAGGGACAGTTGACATCAGTTATTGACTAAATTATCTCAGTTCTTCACAAGGCCTTGCATTTTTTAGTAGGTAAGACCAGCATCCTTACCCAGCAGTCATCAGAGCAGAAGCTTCTAGAACACTCTGTTAGTAGAAACATTGAGAGAATGTTAAGAGAACAGCCTAGATTGAGAGGAGCAGAGAAATAGACTCCACCTTATTGTAAGCAAAGGGAAAGGCTTACTCTAGGCTTGTTGAACCTGTCACACTGGTGTGAGGGCTGGAGCCCACACCTTGGCCCCTCTGCATCTTTGATTCCAGCAAACGAGGTCTTACAACATCTGTTTTGTAGAACGGTGCACATCTGTCCATTCAGGCAAAATACCCATACACAGTAGATACGATATTTTCAATTTTTTTAAAAAAGATGCTATTTCTAATGAGGTCATATGCTGACCTTTGGTTGCATGTTATGCCTACAGAACACAGTTTAACCCAGCATGGAAGGCAAAGCCAAAGCAGATGCTAATAGGAGAAAATCACAGGCACAAATGCAAAGCTATGGGGGTTTATCCCAGGAGTGAACAATGCTCTCCCGGGATCAGGAAAGGCAGCCATAGGATTTGAAGGTGGGCAGACCTACAGGATTCATACAGGGCACGGAACTGTGGATCCCAAGGGATGCACCGGCTTGGTTCCCATAAACTCTGCTTTTAGGGCACACTTGCTTACCTAGTAGGACCCTGGACCAAGTATAACAGTGTCTCCAGGTCTTGTCCTCCATGTCTTCCCTCCATCTGCAGGTGAGTACCCTGCCTGCCAGTACCCTGCCTGCCAGCACTTACACCAGTATCCCGCCACAGTCTCGTTCCTGTTATAACAAAGTACGCAAGGTCAGGTAACTCAAAAAGAAATTTTCATTTGGCTCCTAACTCTGGAAGGGGAGATGCTCACAGGAAGGGGAGATGCTCAGCTTCTCACACTGCATTTTTTTTTTTTTTTTTTTTTTTTTTTNGTTTTTCGAGACAGGGTTTCTCTGTGTAGCCCTGGCTGTCCTGGAACTCACTTTGTAGACCAGGCTGGCCTCGAACTCAGAAATCCACCTGCCTCTGCCTCTGCCTCCCTAGCGCTAGGATTAAAGGCGTGCACCACCACGCCTGGCTCTCACACTGCATTTAACAGGGCAGAGAGCATCCTGCGTCTAGACGGCAACTAAATAGCATTTGCGTAAATGATGGGATGATGGAGGCGGGAAACTAGGTCCTCCTGTCCTCCTGGTTGTCCAGCTCAAAGTCTAAGAGCTGTGTCCCTAGCCTGGACTGACCAATACTCAGGAGGTTCCCAAAGGTGAGCATATGACATTACATCATGACATGACATCCCCACCACCCGGGTTGGCATTTGAGACAATCCTTGTGGGCGCTGTGGAGAGATAGGCTGGAGAGGAGGAAGGTATAGACACGGAGGAAGGGCAAACAAGAGGGAGATAGTTCTAGAAGGCCAAGAGAGAAATCACAGCAGCCAAGGCAGCATGGGGAGAGGGCAGGAGAAAGCACTTTGCCACAGAACTGCACAGAAAGGGTGGACAGGGGGATGGTGATGGGCCAGCTCAGTGAGGCTCAGATGTGGGGGTGCAGAGGGGCAGGAAGAGATCTGACGGGACCTGGCTTCTAATGAGTCGGCTAGTCGGAAAGATGGCAGGCTTGAGGGTTATCAGTTTGGCAGAGACCATTTCAGACAAGTTGAGTTGGTTAAGCTTTAGATAGCACAGACTGGAATCCTTGAGCGTACTGTGACAATGTCCTCTGGGCAAGGCTCCTGTACCCCTTGGAGTCTCAGTTCCCAGCCCGCAATAATGTAACATACTAGATTACTAGATTGATCTTAAGGGCCCTATATGGGACTGTATGCAAATCACCTGACACATAGGTGGGTACCATGCAGTGAATCTATATATGTTCCTGCTTCTTAGACACACACACACACACACACACACACACACACATACACGCACACGCACACGTATGCACGCACACACCAAGCTTGGTGTTTTCTATTAGATGTGGGACATGGATCTGGTTTAACCCAAGCTGGAGCTCTGGGGCTCTGTATCTTTTGAGAATTTCCTTTTTTTTTTTTTCAAACATCTTCCACACGTGTTCACAAGCAGTGAAGTGTATGAGGTCTTTTCCTATAGTTCTGGCAGGAAAGTATCAGAGAAAATTCTGATCGATTCATCTGAGTCGTGTGACTGTCTCAGAACCAGGTCTGGGTCACACGGCTTCCTTCTTTCTGAAGGAAGGAAGCTAAAGTCTACAGCTATACCTCCAGGGCAGCGTTCCTGGTGAAGCTGAGCTGAGGTAAATGCTATTCCATTCACATATTTTATAGTCCTCTATAGCCACCTGTGGCAGCCCATATTGTCCCAGCTGCTCAAGGATTAGGGGATGCTTAGGAGTTCAGAGGTCCTTTGCAAAGAAGGTCCTCATTGCCAGCACCCTTAGCTTAGTGTCATTCAGTTTCCTGAACTTCCTGCTGTCATCACTAACCAAGCTGTGAGGTGGACATTGCAGTTTAATCCTGGGGTGTCTTGAGGGCATCTCTGCTGCCCCAGGGTGGGAAGTCACATTGTCCATCCACGGCACCTCATCTTCCTGGGGGAACATTCTAGAACCTGTGACCCTCCCCAGTCAGTTCAAGAGTACAGCCAATCCTGTAGTGCTAGTCAAAGACCTTTGCAGGACATCAACAGCTAGAAAATCCCAACTCCTGGAGTGAATGCCTTTCGCTGCAGCCTCCTGATTGGAACAGCCCAGGAACTCTCCACCAATGGGCAGCCGGGCTTCAGAACCTGGAACTTAGCAACTAGCAATCTGGAAGAACTCAGCAATCCATTTGAGGAAAGGGGCAGAGAAACAAGAAGGGAATTAGCGAGCAGGCAAGTAATGAGACTGTGAGTTTATTATTACCTTGGCGGGTGCATTCATTACTGAATCCAGAGCCAGAGAGCTATCTTGACTTCAACTCCGAGGTTCATGGGTCCCTGGAACAGCGAGTGAATGCTGGAGTAGGGAAATGAACAGGGTTAAGAGGAGCCGATAGAAATGCACAACCACTCGAGAAAAACTGGACCCCAGCATCACCTTTTCTTCCACGTGTTAGACGATGCCTCTTCATCTTCCACCTTGTGACATCAAGGTGTCCCAGTTGTGCCCCAAGATGACATCAGGCAGAAAAGAGGACCAGCAACCTGGTGGGTATGGAGGACTTGATTTGGATGGAGCAGCGATGGTGGTATTGGTGGGACCATCTGGTAGCTATAGAGCGTCAACCACGTCACCAGCCAGGAGCTGTAAAGTAGAAGTGAGTTTCAAAGACGCAGGCTTGGACTGACAAGCTAGCCATTAACAATGGCCCCTTGGCCCGACACACGTTAGCTACCGAAGTGTGGACCCATGGACTGGCAGGCTAGCCAACCACAATTATGCATTTGCATATGTATAGGTCCGAGAGCAAACTTCCAGAAGCTATCCACTTTATTGTTGTTGTTATTGTTTTGTTTTTCAAGACAGGGTTCCTCTACGTACCATCCCTGGCTGTCCTGGAATTCACTGTGTCAATCAGGCTAACCTTGAACTCACAGGGATCCAGGTGCCTCTGCCTCCTGAGTGCTGGGGTTAAAGGTGTGCCCCACCACGCTTGGGTCTCCACCTCACTTTTGAGACAGGGTTTTTTAATTTGGGACGTGGGGCTTACTGAATAGCCTTTGCTCGCTGGCCAGGAACCCCCCATTTATCTGTCTCTGCACCCCTATCACTGGGGCATGGTGGTGCCCAGCTCTTTATGCATCACTAGGGGTTGGATTTAGGTCCTTATGCCTGAGCAGTAAGCACTTTATCAGCTGGGCCATCTCCCTAGCTCCAAGATGTAGATAACTGGGCGAGCAGACCACTGGGTCTTTGACTAGGACTGTAATGATACTAGAAGGGATGGGTAAGATGCTAGGAATCCAGGATATGAGGAAGGGAGGAAGGGAAGGAAGAAAGGAAGGAAGGAAGGAAGGAAGGAAGGAAGGAAGGAAGGAAGGAAGGAAGGAAGGAANGAGGAAGGGAGGAAGGGAAGGAAGAAAGGAAGGAAGGAAGGAAGGAAGGAAGGAAGGAAGGAAGGAAGGAAGGAAGGAAGGAAGGAAGGAAATGGTTGCAAGGATAGGATCCCAGCCAAACAGTCTCAAGGGAGCCTGGCCCAAGCCACGGACCTGCAAAGTCTCTGGTTTATCCTAAAATAATGGGAAAACAAGAACTTTTGTGGTTCATACACTGAGTTAGGGTGCTGCTATTTTTAGATTAGAGAAATGAGTTCAGTTATTGGACAGTAACAGATAGAATGGCTATGAGGAAGGGCCCTAGGCAGTGGAGGGGACACACAGGTGATCCATGGGTGTCACAAATATGGAACCTCAAATTTGAAGGGATCCTGTAAATTGTTCTCAGTTGATCATCCCCAGAGTTTGTCTCTTAGATACACCCCTTTAGCCATGTCCCCGTCTGTGGGATTAAATGTAAGCAGAGCAACTGATAGCTAAATTGGGCCTTTCTGGTTTAGTATCTGAATTTCCCAGGACCAAAGCACCTTGCAGTCCAAGATGAGAAGGCATGCGCATCCTCTTGCACATGACTTCTCAGGATGCAAGGGAGCTACCTTCTACCCAGGTGTAGGCTCATGCTTATAATCCAGCACTTGGGAGGTAGATGCATGATCAAGTTCAAGGCCAGCCAGCCTTGGCTACGAAGCAATGTCAAGGCCAGATTGGGCTACATGAATCCTAGCAACACACCCACACAATTAAAAACAAAAACAACAACAACAAATCCACCTAAAACAAAACTAACAAGAACTAGAATGAGACCATGTCAGGGCTGGAGATGTAGGAATTAGGACACACTTGGCTAATATGTGAAGCCTGGATTCTGTCTCCAGCACCACATAACCTAGGGGTGCCGGCATGTATCTTTAGCCCCAATAGCACTCTGAAAATGTAATTTGGAGGATCAGAAATTCAAGTTATCCTCAGCTACAAAACAAGTCTGAAGCTAACCTAGGGTATATGAGACCATGTCTCAAAAAAAAAAAAAAAAAGTCAGCTTCCCTTGTTTCAAGGAACAACTTCTCCTCAAGGAAACGGGACTGGATGTGTTGCTGAGCTGCTCGGTGGTGTCAGGCCAGCAGTTGGACTCTAGGGAGGACTGTTTTCATTTTAAAAGTGAAATTCGATGTAGGGAGACCTTTGGCCTCTTGATAGCCCTAATTCCCTGCTTGATGGGTACACAGGTGACCAGGCATAGAGGGGAGGAACCATGGGCTAGCAGAGTGACCCTGAGCAGGTGCATCTCCCCCAGCCTGGGTCTTACTCCCCAGATGAGAACATCAAGTGATGGTGTTCCGTGTGCTTGGCAGGGAGAGCCAAGCTAATGAAGGGCAAGGTCAGTCACGCTGCTGACTCCGAAGGGGCCAGGTCTGCCTGTCTAAATGGGTGGGAGAGGACAACCTGGCCTTGGAGTTTTCATGGGTGTTTCCAAGGCCATCAAGAACACCTTCATCCCTGAATCTAGCGCCACCAGGTGGAGAGGAGGTCCTTATGGACACTGTTCTCTTGGTACAGATCTATTGAGTTATCAAGATTGTGTGTGTGTGTGTGTGTGTGTGCTTACAAGTGCACAAATGCCATCTCTTATAAGTGGAGATTAGACAACCATGTGTGTCAGTCCTCACCTTTCACCTTTTTTGAGAAAAGGGGCTCTTTTGTTTTCTTCTGGGTGCACCAGGCTAGCTAGCCCCCTGCCCCCCATTTCCTCTAGGGGAATGCTAGGATTTGCAGCTGCATGCTCTACTGTTTTCAGCTGTATGTGAGCTCCGGGGATTCAAACTTAGGTCTTCATGCTTGTGGAGCAAGTGCTTTATCCACTGGGCCATCTCCCCAGTCCGTGAGCAGATCTCTTTAAACTCACTTTACACAAGAGGCTCAAGGGCTGGTGAGATGGCTCAGTGGGTAAGAGCACCCGACTGCTCTTCCGAAGGTCCAGAGTTCAAATCCCAGCAACCACATGGTGACTCATAACCATCTGTAACAAGATCCGACGCCCTCTTCTGGAGTGTCTGAAGACAGCTACAGTGAACTTACATATAATAAATAAATAAATCTTTAAAAAAAAAAAAAAAAGAAGAAGAGGCTCAAAGAGGTGAAAGGCCCTGCCATTAAGTAGTGGGGTCAGAATTGGAACTCACATAATACCAGGGCCGCTTCTCTCCCAACTGACCACTCAACTCCTTCCTTGGTGACTCTGCAGGAAGGTCCGGAGAGAGAAGGGTGTGGCAAGTAGGCGGGGGCTGAAAAATATTCATCTAGGGGAGACTCCAAAGGGAACAACATCACATTCCGACATGATGCTGGCAGCCTGGCCTGACCCTCGTGTAGGAAGTAGGCTTCTGAATGCTAGTCCTTACTAGTTGCCATGGAGATGGGACTGGACACTTGAAGATGTAGCCTAAGCCTGCTCCTGAGGCTCATCCTGCAGAGCTAGTAGTGGTGTGGGGGAACTGTGATGGCAACCCTGAGTTGTCAACTTGACTACATCAGGAATGAACTAAAACCCAAAAGGCTGGGCACACCTGTGAGGGAATTTTTTTTCTTAAATAAATCATTTGAAGTGGGAGAACTCACTTCTAATGTGGATCTTTGGGGGGGGGGGGAGATCCACCTTTAATCTGGGCCACATCTTCTGCTTCATGCTTATATAAAGGACATGGAAGAAGGAAGCTTTATTGCTCTTTGCCTGTTGGCTCTCATGGGCAAGTTTATTCCTTCACAGGCATAGTTCTTCAGGATTCCAGAGTCTACTGAAGACCAGCCGAGACACCCAGCCTTGTGGACTGAGCAACCATTGGAACTTCTTGGTAGGCAGTTATTGTTGGACTAGCTGGACCACAGCCTGTTAGCCACTCTAGTGAATTTCATATATATATGGCATATATATTCATTCTATAAGTTCTGTTCCTCTAAAGAACGCTGACTAATTCAGGAACAAATCTGATATCTTGGAGAGGTCAGGAAAAGAACACTTCATTTTCTTGTGTGTGGCATGTGTATGCTTGTGGCGACCAGAGGTACCTACCTGTTGGTTGTCTTCCTTGACCGCTACCTTAGTTTACACAGATTTGCTGATTCAGCTAGATTGGATGGCCAGTGAGCCCCAGAGAGCCCCCTGCCGCCTCAGCCCAAGCAGCGATGTCACAGGCACACGCTTTTTCCCACAGGTGCCGAGGATCCAAACTCAGGTCCTGATGCTTGTGCCACAAGCAAGCACTTTACCAACTGAGCCCTTTCTCTTCCTAGTGTTAGAGCTTCAAGCAAGCACAGATGAGTGGGGTAACAGGACGAATTGGATAGTCTCGTTCTGTGCAGACGCACCCTCCAGACTATCCTGAGGCGAATTACAGAGGCAAGTATAAACAATCACCAGACTCAAACAGGGAGAAAAAAAAAAAGCGTTGCCCCCATTACCGTTTAAAACGAACAGTGATGCTTTAGTTTGAGAGAATCCATGGCTCCCCTTCAATGTTCCTGGGGCCTCGTGGGTGCTTTCTTCACAGCTGGATGAAATCAGGATCCAGAGAAGGGCTTAACTGTTACAACAAGCCATTCTGCCTCCTTCTCCCACAAACTACATACAAGTCTGCTCCCCATTTATATTTCTGAAGAACGTGTGCCATCTTACGGTTAACTGGAGTCTGGATTTTGCTTATTTTTGACGCCATAAAGGTGTGGCACTCAGGTTTGGAAGCTCCTTTTGATTTAGGTCATTTCTATTTCAGTGGGACTACTTTCCAAGGGTGGTGTCACACGTCACATGTCATGTCACATGTCATTCACCTGGCTTCCCTGCTCCAGAATCCTAGCAGCTGCTGGTCCTTGTCTCAACGCCCTGGTTCGTTACGGATCGCAAAGCAGAGCACACGGAGCGTAAAGGAGAGCATTCCGTGTAGGGCTGGGTGTGTGTGTGTCAGTTAGTGGAGAGCATAGTATGTGTGAAGCCTGGATCTGATCCCCAGAGATACACAGCAGAACTGTGAGGGTGCCTACCTAAGATCCTACTTAGGATGTGGGGGCGCGGAAGCTCAAAGTTGGGACTGGTGAGACGACAGATGGTCCAGTCTGTAAGATGTTTGCTGCAAAGCACAAAGGTCTAAGTTTTGGTTCCCAGAACCCATGGAAAAGCCAGGCAGGGCACCTGTACTTGGGAGGCCCAGTCAGGGGATCCCCAGGGCAAGCCACGCAGCCAGACCAGAAGAGAGAGAGGTTCCTCTCTGTACATAAGATGGACAGCAGACATCATTCTCAGGCCTCTGCATGCCCATACCAGCGTATATGCACACACACATATGTGTCAACACACATACAGAGAGAAGGTCAAAGTCAATCTACATTACAGAGTGTGTTTGCTGCCAGTCTGGTCTACATGAGACCCTCTGCTATGGTCTTACAGCAGAGGAGGGAGAGACGTCCAGCTCAGCCGTTTGACCTATGTGCCAGCCCTGTTCATTACTAGCCATGAATCTCTGGGCCTGTGCTAACCCCCAGAACATTCTCTGCCTATCACAGGGGTCAAGATTTTCAAGCCCACTGTGGAAGCCCCAACCCATTCAGGGGCCCTGAGCATCTGGACTGATGCCAGGAGACCCTCACTCTGTAGCCCAGGCTGTTTTAAATTCTCGATCCTCTTACCTCAGCTTCCCAGATGTTTGGATACGGGCATGCAGCACCACACTTGGCTAAATGTAGTCAATTGTACCTACTTTAGACATAAATCACCACATGTGGCTAGCAGCTACCATTGTGAATAGCCCCTTTCTAGAAAATCCCTCACTTAGTATGTCTGCCTTCACATCTGTAAAACAGAGGCTAATGAGAAATTATCTTAGTAGGAAATTGGATGGATTAGATCGTGTATATAAAAGGCCGGCAGCACACAAGCCCTCCATAAAACCAACATCAGTTTGACACAATTTAAAAAAAAAAAAAAAAAAAGATTGAAATTCCAAGCCATTCCAGAGAAACTTGTAGAAAATATTCTTCATTACAGAGTAGTGACAGCAGCAGGCTACAAGACCTTTACTTCATTGCAGGTCTGGTGGCCACTCAATCACTCACTCCAAACAATATGTCGCTTTAATCTTCTGTTTGGAACTATCTGAATGTGTCTGACTGTCATAAGAATGTGACCCTGAGAGGAAGAGAAGCGAATGGAGCGCCTGTTCCCTTCAGCCTCGCTCTAGAATTGTCTTTGCCATCTCCACTAGCAGAGGGGAGGGTATCAAACTGAGAGGGACTCCTTTGAGCAAAACCAAGCCTTTTCCATCCTTGGCTTTGATATATCCCACTGTCTTGTGGACAGGGAGCCAGTGCTGGGCAGCACAGGCTGAGTGGGGCCACCCTCCTCTCTGCGGTGCTCCACCCTCCTCTCTGTGGTGCTCCACCCTCCTCTCTGTGGTGCTCCACCCTCCTCTCTGTGGTGCTCCACCCTCCTCTCTGTGGTGCTCCACCCTCTTCTCTGTGGTGCTCCACCCTCCTCTCTGTGATGCTCCACCCTCCTCTTTGTGGTACTCCCATCCTCACTGGCTCTCTGCTGCTTAACTGGTTTGTAGTAGAATTTTGTTTCCCCTAGAAACTTGGCATCAGAGGTGTCAGCCTGGGAACATATTTGTTTGTGTAAAATTAAAAAGAAGAATATGTTTTGACCATATTTAAGTCCTAACCACACTAAAGAAATAAATACTGGCTGGCACAATGCCATTCACTGGAATAATTTTCTGGCTTTCCTCCAACTCTGCCTTTGTTTACATAACCTAAACTCCTAAGACTGCAGAGTGGCTGGTCTCAGAAAGCCACGTGGATCCCCTTAGCAGCCATGACCACCCAGCCACCCAGGCCCACTCTTAAAGTCTACTTACCTCATAAGAATATTGCATCTGTGCAGGAGGGAAAGGCTGCCAGAAACAGGGACCCTTCTCTGTCCATCATGGCGGGTCACACACCCGTTCTGAAGGGCAGAACTTAAAAATGCACAGATCCTCTGATGAAGAAATTCCACTTCTTGGGTCTACACTACAAGTACCTGGGCCAAGGAATGTGCCCATTTCCGTGTTCCTGAGGAAAGTGAGGAGGGTGGGGTGGTAGAGGCTGGCCCTTGAGGAAGATCATGATCTTCTGTTCTGAGGTAGTCTGCACGTGACTGCCCATGTCCACCACAGCTACCTGCTTCTAGTGGGCACCCCAGACCTGCCATAGCTATGGCCATCTGCTCCCTGTGTTCCTAAGGCTGCAGCCCTGCCACCCTCAGGAACATCTGAACCCCCTCAGAAGCTAGAACTAAATGTTGTGGCCAGATAAAACAACTGTGGATCTTAGGAGAGGCCTCAGACAAATGATTTTTTTTAAGTGCTTATAGTCTCCAGGTTGGATGGGGTCATCTTATTTTAGGAGATTCAAATGATATGGGTTTGGATCTTGACCTCCAGGCCAGGAGACACCCAACTGTCCTTGGAACCACTCCAGGGATGGGGTGAGGCCTGCTTATGTGTCTCCTGGGTATCCAAGGTTTTAAATTCTTGCATCTGCTGCATCTTTTTGTTCTGCTGACACGCTGTGCAGACACACAGGGGCTCTTGCTGGCTCTGTTATTGCAACTCGGATGCCACTTTTGGAAAAGGAACTCTTTTTTGTTATTGTTGGGCTTTTTTGTTTTGTTTTGTTTTGTTTTGTTTTGTTTTGTTTTGTTTTAAGACAGGGTTTCTCTGTGTAGCCCTGGCTGTCCTGGAACTCACTCTGTAGACCAGGCTGGCCTCCATCTCAGAGATCCATCTGCCTCTGCCTCCCTAGTGCTGGGATTAAAGGTGTGCGCCACCTCCGCCTGGCTGAAAAAGTACTGGTCTCAACCTGAATCCTGTGAGCTACACAGCTGACTTAGCTTCACCCAGGGCGCCCTCCGCCAAGGCTGCACTGGAGCAGGCTCCAGATTCTGTTCAGCTCTTCTGACTCTCTCCACATTCCACCTACTGAAAGTCTGAGACAAAAGAAAATGTTAGAATGTTAGAGATGGAGAGGTGGCTGTCAGTAAAGATTATGCCTTACAAACATCATGTCCTGAGTTCAAATACTACAACCTCTGTAAGAAGCTGAGCATGGTGGTGCACCTGTAATCCCACAATGATGAGATGGGAGGCAGACATGTGGGTGGACCTCTGAAAGCTCTCAGACCGGTTAGCCTGCCCTGGTGTGGTCAAGTTCCAGGCCAGTGAAGTCTTCCAAAGGAGATGTGACAGGCACAGATAGACCCACATGTAATGCTGTCCTTGGACTGCACATGTACGCTGTGCACACATTCACAAACATGAAAGAGAGGCTGGAGAGATCACTCAGTGATTGCGTGTTCACTGCCCTATCACAATCCCAGTACCCACATTGGGCAGCTTACTCTAGCTCTGGGGAAATTCTGTATCTTTCCTGCCATCCATGGACACATCATATACATACACGCATAGCAAATTTAAAAAAAAAAAAAAAAGAGTAAGAAAACACTGGCCAAGAGGAGAGAGAGAGAGAGACAGAGGAAACAAGCTAAAGACTGCCTGCCACTGGTGCACCTGGGCCATGGGTACCTGGTGCTCAAAACAGCATTTTCACTAATAGAAAACAGAACCAGAAAAAAGCAATATAGGACCTACCTCTGGAAGTTCTTCAAAATGGAAAGTGTGGCATTGTCTCAGGATCCAGCAGCTCCACTCCTACCAATATTCCCAAGAGGAATAAAGATGTACAACGACACAAAAGCACACAGGAACATTCACAGCTGCACTGTTCATGATAGCAACAAATGGTAATAGCCCCTATGTCTACGCAATGGTGAATGGACACGCAATGCGCAGACATCCCTGTAACGGAACAGTACTCAGGCACAGAAGGGAGTGAAGTCTTGAGCTGGGGATGTGTGTGTGTATGGTGTGTGTGTGTGTGTGTGTGTGTGTGTGTGTGTGTGTGTGTTTTACAAGCTGATAGCATTGGCAACTCAGAAAGCAGAGGCAGGAGGATGAGGCATTCAAAGCTAGCCTTGGCTACAAGAGAGCCTATCTTTAAAAAAGCAAACAAACACAAAACAAAACAAACAAAAACCAAGGAAAAGATGGAAGATGGGGAGGAGAGAAGGAATCCATCCTGGTACTACAACATGGCTGTACTTTGAGACCACTGTGCCACATAAAAGGACCACAGACTACATGGAAGTAGAGCGGTGCCTATCAGGATGGGGGCAGAATGACAGGTGACAGGGAGGGTCAGTCATTCATTTGACACGACATGACACTGAATACACCCAAGGCCAACTGCCACACTTTCAATGTGAATGTTACCATTTTAAGTGGATCACTCAATAAAACTATTAGATTCTCACTTTATCCTTCTCCAGGGTACAGGGGTTACAGGCACACACCGATTTCCATAGTCCAGGCTAGCCCAGATCTCACAATCCTCCTGTCTCAGCCTCTGGGAAGCTGAGTTATTCTCTACTGACTCGTTCTTTACACGGTCATCTTTTACAGTCCAGAAATCCTGGCCTCCCACTGGGTCTCAGATCCACTCAGAATGGAAATCGGAGTGTGTTTAAGTCATACTTAGTTCTTCCCATTGAAGAGGCTTCACGGACCCAGCCCTCTATAGACCTTTAAATCTGTGCTGTCTTTGAACCCCACAGAGCCTGAACAGTGTTGGTGTTGAGGCAACTTTGGGGCACAACAAGGAGACCGGAGTCTCCAACGTCACAGAGCTTTCCAGGAGCCAAGCGAGGCTGCCAGAACCTGACACTGCTTCCCTAGAAGGGGTCAGGTGCTTAGGTGGTTCAGGTCAGGAAAAAGAATGGCCTATGAGTCACTGAGATTCTAATTACTCCATGCTAGTGTCTCAAGCTTCGGTGGAGAAGGACTCTGTCCTGTCCTCAGCAGCCACCCTGTCTGTGACGGAGAGGCAGACAGGCATAGATGTGGGCAGCCAATCCTAAAGGGATTTTCTCCTGGGAGATTTAACCCCATTACAGAACACTAGATTGGGAGCTGGGGCTATAACTGAGTTGGCAGAATGCTTGCCTAGCTTGAATGGAGAGGCCCTAGTTTAAGGCCCACCACAGTATGGCCTATAACCCCAGTACCCTGTTAGGGGATCCAGGCAAGAGGACCAGAAGTTCAAGTCCAGCCTTGATGAGTTCTAGGACAGCCTGATCTAAAGACAGTTTCAAAAAGTAAACCAAGAACAAAACCCACCAAATGCTGGATGGATGAACTGAAAAACCACCAATAGTAGAAGAGTGAAGTCTGCCAGAATAAGGCAGGACAGAAGAGCTTGTAAAATGAAAATGTGGGGTCCCTGGTTCCAAAATCATTAAGTTCAAGACAGCAACACTACAAGAGCAACCCGAGTGTGGACCCAGGCCCTTGGGAACCGGCCCGATCTAGGCTTCAATGGTTTGTCTGCCAGGAAAGAAGCCACCAGCACAGACCTCAGAGGTGTGTCCCACATCTCACCCTCCTGTTGCTGAGGCCCACTAGTGAGGCTTCCGTCACGGAGAGAGACTTCAGTAATGTCCCCAGTGCCATGGGCCTGATGGGTAGCAAGATTCTGACTTCCAGTGCTTATCTGCATATATCACTGTGCTGTAAGCCAAGGCTCCCATGGGGCACCTTACTGCCCGTTCTTGCCTCATTCTCAGTGCCACCCCGTGGCTGTCTTTCTAGTACTTACAAAGAGGGAAACCGAGGAACAAAAAGCATCATCACTTGCTAGAGACTGTGAAACCTGTCCCTGGAAGAGTCCAAATTCGAATATAGAGCAGTCCGCTATGTGTCTGTTTCCTTTTTCGTTGTTCCCGGGTGGGTGCGTTCCCGGGTGTGTTCCGTCTGAGACAGGATCTTGCTGTGTCCCAGCTGGCCTGGAACATGCTAGCTAGAGGAGACTGGCCTTGAACTCAAAGACCATCCTCCTGTTTCCGCCTTTTAAGTTCTGGGATTACAGGCGTGCCAGCCACACCAGCTGCTGCCCATGTTTCCATGTTAGGGAGAGCCCGGGGACACTGTGCGTTCGGCACAGAGTGTTTGCCCACACACGGGCTCTCCATGCCTCTGCTTCTGTGTCCACCTTGTCCCCCCCTTAAAGCGAGAAACCTTTAGTAGGGGCTGTGACTCACACAGTATCGACCTCCACACTTAGCCCGGTGCCTGGCACACTGGGCTCTCAGCAGACATTTCTCCAAGGAAAGAGAGGGAGAGACGGAGGGAGGGAGGTTAGGAGTGGTTAGGGAAGGAGGGGCTACTCAGAACCAGTTTCAACCTCTAAAATTCAAGTCCACGTGGCTTAAAAGTGTGTCTTGGGGCTGGAGAGATAGCTTACTTGGTAAAGTGCTCGCCTCCAGAACCCGTAAAAAGGCAGTCTGGTGGGGGATGTATCCCTGTAACCCCTGTCCTGTGGAGGTAAAGACTGGAGAAGCCTGAAAGCCTGCTAGCCAGCAGTTCAGGTGATCAGTCACATCCAGGTTCAGTTAGAGACCCTGCCTTAAAAACCAGTGTAGAGGGAGTGGGGGCAGGGGAGGCCGGAGAGAGGCAGAGACAGGTGCACACAGAGGAAGACAGATCCACTGAGGGACAAAGTGCCACGAAAACTAGTTTCAGTAGCAAGGCATGGTGCTGTAGGCTACGAGCTCAGAGTCGAAAACAGAGGCTCCTGCAAGTTCAAGGCCGATTTAGGCTACAGCAAAAAAAAAAAAAAAAAAAAAAAAAGTCCTAAAAGTTCTCCCCAATGTGTGGGTGGAAAGAGATGTAAGGGATGCCCCTAGGGCCCAGCCCTATCCTGGCATACTTGTAGAGTGGGGGCAGGGTATGCTCTGGCAGTGGAGCTGGCAGCTGTCTGCTGGCCTCTGTACCTGCCCTAGCTGGCCAGCCAGCCCCCTCTGGCACCCTCAGCCCATGACACAGCATAAAGTGCAACCAGAGCCGGCCCCTTGCTGGGGCCTGCTGGTTCCCTCCGCACTGCCCTGGGGGGATTGGCCAGGAGCTGGCACTCAACCTAGCATACTGTGGCCCTTTGGACTGCTGCCCTTCAAGGCCAAGAGCAGTAGTGCCCCTGCCTATCCTGGTGCCCTGTCCATGAAACCTGGTGTGATGGCTCCTTAACCAGGGGGTACTTAGAGGGTACTTAGGCCTGTCCTAGAGGTTGGAACCTCTCCATTTCCCAGAGAAAACTGAGGAGGCACCGGGTTCTGTCCACCAAGGACAGGGAGGAGCAGCCTCTGGGGATGCTGAGCCGGAAGTGGTTCTACCTTACGGGGAGGTTCACAGTTGGAGTTTCGGTGAGTATGAATGCCAGCTGTGCCCTCCAGCTTCCCCACACCAACCTGCCCAGGTGGGAAACAGGAATTTTAAAAGTTGACCTAGGATACCACAAACCATCCTGTTGGTTTCTGTCTCTCTGCCTCCACAGTGTTTTATAGTTTTCTTTCCAAGAAACCCACTCTTTAGTCAGGTGCAGTGGCAGAACTTGGGAGGCAGAGGTGATGTCATCTCTGTGGGTCTGTATAGTGAAGTCCAGGCCAACCAAAGCTACGAAGTGAGACCCTGTCAAAGAAAGGAAGGAAGGGAGGGAGGGAGGGAGGGAGGGAGGGAGGAAGAGAAAGAAAGAAAGAGAAAGGGAAAGAGAAAAGTAGGGGTTGAAGTGAGAAAAAGGAAAAACCAAAGCCCCTCACTTTTAAGAAATTTAAATTCATGTGAAATATTCCCACCTTAAATGGAAACAAGCCAGCTGCCACAACTAAAAACTTACCATGCAAAGAAATGCCTACTAGCATAATTAATAACTTTATTCACAATTTATTTAAAAATCACCTGGTAGATCCCTAGGAGAGACCTGGAGATGCTTCTATCCTAAGCTGTGGGTTCCACTTGAGAGGTGGGGAGGCTCAGAGAGATGGAGTTACTCCCAGTAGTGACACAGTTCAAGCCCAATGCTTAGTCAGGGTATGGTTAAGCAGGCATGCTGCTCCCAGAAACTCATGCTTGCAGCTGAGTTGTGGCTTCTAAACCCTTGGCTCTGAGGAATTCGCATATATTAGAAAACATCCCTGCTAATGCTAATCGATAGTGTAGGCACGGACCACCGCCCCACTCCAAGCACCGTCAAAGCTTGCCACCTTAATCCAATTACAAACACCCTTGGCTACATCCAAGAAACCCTTAGGCTAGTTCAGGGAGCACAGTCCCCCCAACCCTCCCTTGGCAAGATGAGAGACTGAGGCAGAGTGAGAAAAGTATCTTTTTTTCTGGGAGTTGGCAGGGAAGGACTGCCCAGGACTCTCTGCCAGAGTGAAGATCCTAGAGGCCCTGGAGGGACGAGGCGAGGCGGTCAAACTGGTAACTCTTGTTTCTCCCTCACTTTCTCAGTCTCCCTATATCCTCAGCAGCAAAGGTGAATGGCAGCCATAGCCAGCCTTCTTCCCAGGCCTGAGTTCCATCCTTTCACCCCTGGAGGGCAAAAAGCAACGTTTAGCAAGAAGCCTCACGTGCCATCTTTTTATTCACCACTGGCTTTGAGCACAGCAAGGAAGATGGATCCCAGAGCCTGAGCAGCTGGGGCGGAGGGTTCAGGGGACTCTCTCTTCCGGAGTTGCAGGCAGATCCTGGCCCGGGGACCCCCGAGGAATACTGCAAGAGCAATAAGGATTTTTAGGGGCATTATGATAGTGGAATGGAAACACATCTGCCCCCAAAAGTCCCTCATTTTCCCTGCGGTAACCAATTAGCTGGCGGGAGCTGAAGGCTCACAGAGAGCCAAAACTAAAAAGGAAAAAAAAATGCAAAAAGTTAAAGCAAACTTCAGACAAGTGAACCTTTGCGGGGGGGGGGGGGTGAGGGGAGTGCTAGACACAGTCTCCCAGGAACCTCAGCATCTGTGCAGCAACTGGCTGCATGTGTCCCCAGACGGAAGCTTCCATACAGACATGTGAGTCCAAGTGTAGCGAACCACAGCAGGTTCCAGACTCGATCACGCCAACGATGTCCTAAAGCCAGGCACGCACAGGGGCCGGGTCCCCTTTCCCCAAACACCAAATATTCATTCCTGGTCCTCACTGATCAGCAGCGAGAACAAGTGACTCATCAGGGCCTTCCTTCCTACATTGTGGGGGAGAAGCTGCCTTAGAGATGAGTGGCTGGTTCCATGGTTGACTGAGGGAAGAGGTGACGCCTCAGGGAAGGATCACGGAGTGTCTAAAGCTGATGGGCAAAGTCACCGTGAAGGGTCACATACCCACTTGGGGTCTGGGTAAGAAAGAATCCAAAGGCAATGTTGTCCCCAGGACATACAACCTTGGCAGTTTCTACATGAGGGTGCCCACCAGGCCAGCTGGCGCCCTGGGGTGTCTTTAGTAATGTGATACATCACACTAGGCCATCTCAGAGAAGAGATGGCCTAAGCAGCCTCTGAGCTGAATGGAAGTACCCTAATCCCCACAAACTGGGGTAGAAGCCTTCCCAACACATCCCCAGCACACAAGTAGCTCCTTGGCACTGACCGGGTGGCCCTAAAATTCTGGTGCAACCTCGAGGAGGCATCTGAGCTGGGTCAGTGAGGACGCCATTCCATTACTGCCATGTGACAGCCAGCAGCTCAGCCCACAGCTCTCCTTCCAGGCAGCACCTAAAATATTCTCCTGGCAAACCTGAGGCTAAATATGGCCTGGCCCACGAGCCCCTGGTTGGATCCTTTGATGCTGTGCTGAGATGCAATGGGGAGTCCACAAGGACACCTGGAGGCCTAGAGTTCAATTACCAGGGTCAGTGAGAGTCCCAGGGGTTTGACTGACTCAGGACTGGGCCCAGTGTCTCTGCCAAGGCTCAGCAGGCCGCAGACACCCCTTCCCTGCAGGATCTAGGCTAGAATGCACACCCAGGCCTCACACCCAGACTATATCCAGGTATCTTAGATGTCACCCCTTTTCTTGGCTTGCTTGACCTTCCTTCCAGGTCCTCAAATACCCTGCAACCATCTCCCTGCTTCTAGGCCCACGGCTCGGCCCCTTCAGGCCTAGGTAGAGGAGGCTCAGCTCCTGAGGGTGCAGCAGGCTGCCTAGCTTTTGGAGAGATCTGCAAAGAATTTCATGGTAGCTGAGATGAGATATGGGGCACCCCACCCTCTCAGCCACCCCAAAATGAAGGATCCCAGCCCCTATGTGGACTACTTGGCTACAAAAGCACTTCCCTGGGATTTTTCTAGAACCCTATGTGTGTTCACCAGGCAGGATCTCTGGGAAGGCTGCCCTGGGGTGGGGGTGGGGGTGTCAAACATCCCCAGGCCACTATCTGAGCTTGTTTGGGCTCTAGTCATAGCAATCAGGCCACGTCTGGGCCTCGGTGGGCAGCGGTCCAGGCTGTCTTGGGCACCGATGCCAACAGGCCCCAGGCACAGCTCTCATGGATTATTCTAGCAAAAGAACCCCATTTGCTGATGTCTCAAAACTCTGACAGCACACTGGAGGTCAGCAGCTCAGCTCAGCCCTGCCAGCATGCCTTTTCCTCCCTGCCTGGGCTCGGTCCTCGGAAGGAGCTTGCATGTGCCTGTGGCCTCACAGTGGCTCTCCCTGGACCTTTGTGTCCTCCAGGGTGTCTGTCCCTTTCCTGCCACAGTACATGAAACCCAGTAAAGTGCACTTTGTGGGTCCTTTGTGAGGAAGATGATGGAAGACCAGAAACTGTATCAATACCTGCCCATGTCCCTACAACTACGGGTTCTGTGAACGCCACAGCACAACGCTGAAAGCTTCGGGAAGGGACCACAAAGAGCCTGGGGTCTTGACTGGCACAGAGTGAATGAACTGAGGAACCCCAGAGTCTACTCTGCCCTCCCACCCCCTCTCTCTTCAGCTTCCACCCTGAAAAGTCTGCACTTATTTAAACCATGCGGTGCAGGGCAGGGTTGACTGGGGGTTATTTTCTTGTGCCGGATCTAAGAAGGGAGAAGGACTTAGGTTAGCATAGTGGGTAAGGAGCAGCAGTCGGTCTAATGAACAATCTTCTCTGTGTGTGCTTCCTAACAAGTAGCTCTGAAGTGGGGACTCCTGTACCTATTTTTTTTTTCATATCTAAAATAGCCATTTAAGTTTACTTAGCTCAAATCTTCTTGTTGTTTGTTTATTGATTTCCATTGCTAGGGACGAACCTAGGGCCTTTCCTAGGCAAGACTCTACCACTGAATTATACCCCAGCCCTTCTCTCGGTTAGATGAGGAGGCTGGGAAGCAGGGCAGGGCCTTTTCCAGCTTCTGTTGGCTTGAGGTGTGCATGTACACTTTGTTTTGAAGGGCCCGTCCCTCCTGTCTCACCCCTAGTCATAAGTTATTGACATATTTTCAATTGAAGATGTCCCCTGGACCACATATTGCAAAGGACTAAATTCAAAGTTGCTTCCCCCATCCCCTTAATAAATCCACACTCCCACGTGAGTGGCGGGAAGTAGCAGCTGCTTAATGAAATTTCACACACACAGGCCAGGGGAGAAAAGCCTAAATGTATTCAGAGTATTCAACAGTTCCTTGTCAAATTTTTTGTTTTTTTCTTATTGGCAGGGGAGGGAAGCGGGTGGCAGCTGAGAACGTGAAAAGAATCTGCGCTGCTTTGCTGACTTCAAGACTGTGACCTCTCACTGATTTATAATCTCACCACGCTACTTTACCTGCTGGTAAGCTCTGGCTGGGGGCAGGGAGGGGGGCAGTTTGCTAAATATATTCATAATTACATGTGCGGACCCAGAGGGCTGAATGTAAACACTGCCCTGTGTTTTGGACATGCTCACCTTAAAAGCAGGGATTGGTTCACATTTAACACTGAATTCAGCCTGACTTTCTGCACGTTTAACAGTTCCATAATTTTCACCTTCAGCTTCCACTCCTCCATGACAGCTCGTGATCTGAGCATGTCAACGGGTGCTCTGGGCTCATTAATTCACAGAAAGCACTCTATTTGTCCAAGTATCATTAAAGACTGATTTGGTAAGATTGTCTAGCAGAGTAGAAGGATCTGGCAGCCAGTTCAAGGTGACGAATCCCCAAAGCACAAACACAGCTCACCGTGTGGCCATCGCCAACAAGGGGAACTACAGCACTACTGTGGACTCCTGGAATTAGTGTGGGCTCATTGTGTCTCGTAAGGAAAACAGGGAACCGTGAAAGAAAGAACTTTTCTTGTGTGTCAAAGCAGGACAAATGTCATCTGTGTGTGAGTGTGTGTGTGTGTGTGTGTCCATGTGCCACATAGAGCAAATCACTCAATCAGGTACCAAGGATTCAGTTCAAAGGCAACTGAGGCATTCTATCCCCTGCTGCGAACACTTAATTTAAATTCAAGTTTGCAAATGGCCCAGAGTGTGTGGGTGCATATCTGGAATGTGTGTGTGTGTGTGTGTGTGTGTGTGTGTGTGTGTTGTCACTCAGGTGAGTGAATGTCCTGAGAGGGGCACTTGCTTGCGTGCCTCTTTAATTCATTGCCCATACTTTCTTACACAATACTTTGTTCAACACGGAGGAAAGAATTACAAATCCTCAAGTCTAGGTGGAAAGGAACAGCTGGCTGCTTGCTCCTTTGACAGATGAAAGCATTATAGTTTACGATCTCAGTGATGTTTAAGGGTTCCACCTTGGGAAACACATAGTCGACCATTTCCTTCTGGTCTTATTCGCTGAAAGGCCTCAGGAAGCCTTCCGGGATGTATGTATGTAAAACCTGAGCTTTCCCCCTTCTGCTATCTTTTTGCCTCTCGAGTAGAGGGGCCCCAGCAGGCTTGTTCTGAGAATTTGGCACCCAGCTAGATAAGAATACCCTCCCAACTCCTCCCACTCCCAAACCCCCTTTCCCTTTGACAGAACAAGACAGCTTTCCTTTGCCTCTAAAGGTTTTAGTTTCAGATCGGTAGCCTGGGGTGTGTTGGGTCCCTGTTCTCCCTCCAGCGGCTGCCAAGGCCTGAATCCTCTGCTGTTAGGATGACCCCAAAAGCGGGACTTTGTGGGCCAGTTGGATAAAACACAAACTCATCTCGCCCTCAAAACCCCGATTCTGGGCCCACAGCCTCCAGAGCCTCTTTTCTGAAGTGAGCCCCTTTGGGGTTCGCAGTTCCCAGCTCCCGGCAGCCTGGTCCTAGACACAGGGTTTGGAAGAAGGCAAAGTAACTAAAAATGCCTGCCTCTTCCTGCTGTTGAGGAGGTTCATCTCCCTCCCAAAGCCAGGGAATCGCTGTGGAGGGAGATATTGTGTCTAACTCTGCCATTCGTCCCACACAATCAAGCCGGAAAACATTCCAGCAAACACCAGGGCTCTCGAAAAGTCCTTTTACCAAGCATAAATCTCAAACACCACACCCCATCCACCTCCAGCTAAATAAAGTTCCGTTTATACTCTTAATTGTCTCATTAAAGTCAAATTTGCTGTTCAATTCAGATTGGGAGAAATTATTACCATCTTTAATAGCTTAATTAGGCTTTGGGTTCCCAAGAGAACACCACTGCAGCACACCTTTTCTCCCCATTTTAGCCCCCTCCCTTTTTCACAACTTCTCCTAAAAATAAATTATAAATATGGATGTGTCCTCAGAAGGCACATTCCTCCGCTCTGCTTAGTGGGACTGGAAGCAAGAAAAACCAGAACCGTCACCCTCCCGACCTGAATCAAATATCTTTTTCCTAACCACCCCCAACTTGGTGTCGTCTCAGTCCCAGACATCCGGATCCTCACCCTATTTATTTTACACGAGTCCGGCTAGGCTACAGCCAAAGACCCAAGGCCAACTGCTCCTAGAGGGAGGGGGTCTCCTAACTTTATTTAGGGGAAGGTAGTCAGCTGCTTCAGATTCTTGGGGACCGGCCTCTAGCGCGCCCCTGCCAGCCGGGCCTCGGGACGCACGTGGAGTATCGGGCGCGGCAGCGAGCCAGTAGCTTTTGCTCTGCGAGGCATTGATATCGGGGTCACGCAGCGAGTCAGTTTCTCGAATGGATTTTCCGGAGTGGGGGCGGGGTGGTTGATTTTTTTTTTTTCTACCTCCTGGTTCATCTCCAAGCCCTAGCACTAGGGAAGTCGGAGCCGCCTTGTCCCTGTCCCACCTCCTGGTCTCACACACGCCCCATTGGGAAAGGGTCTCGGGTGGGGATCATGTCTGCAGCCGTCAGGGTGGTAGCAGCCCAGACAAGCTGGGTCCCGGGAAGAGTCGAGCCCCCACCGCTACCTCCCCTCTCGGGCCCCCACCCACCCAGCCCGGCAGACAGCCGCCCCGCACCCCACGCCCCAGGGCCTGGACACCCACCTGCCGGGCTTCCTGCCCCAGTCCGAGGCAGGGAGCTGTGCAGGAAGAGCTGGGACACTCACCGCGTCTTCTCCTGGGAGCAGGGATCCCCCCGGGACCGCGCCTTCTGGCGCCCCAGAGGGCGTGTGTGGGGTGGGGTGCGCCCTGGAGCCCTGCAGCCATTCCACGCGATCCTCTCGGCGGCTCGCGGGGGCAAACGAGGGTGAAGGGGACTTCTAGAAACAAAAAGAAACCCAGCCCCCTCCCCAGCCACACTCGGAGAGACAGGCTTTCCTGCAAGCTCGAGCAGCGCGCCGTGCCCACGGGGCTGCACCCCGCCTCCGCACCCGCCACAAAGCCGCGCCCCCACCCGGGCGGCCCCCGCCCCCCCACGGGGCCTGGCCCCTGCCCCCTCCCCCCCAGCCCAGTGGCCAGCCCGGGGCGGGGGCAGGGACGGCCGAGGGTTGGCCGTGCTAGGGAGGCGGCTCCTCCTCAGGCGGGCGGCGGAGAAGGCTAGAGCTTTCCAGGCGAGCTCGCCCGCCCCAGTGACTGGGTGGGTGGGGGTGGCTGGGTGGGTGGGTGGGGAATACCTTCCTAGAAACCCTCTCCAGATACAGTTGCGGTCACTCGCATTCCTAGAAATGCGGCCCGGCCATGTCACTTGCGACCGTTGCGAGGGGTTGCGGAGAGGGACACAACAGATCCTAGGGTTCCCCATACTAGGGGAGGGAGAAGACTCTCCACTTTTAATGTGCCAAGAGACGAAACTGCCACTGTGCCTCCCTCTGGGAGGTTGGGGGTGGTGAAGTCGGGAGCAGGCAGGATTCCAGGGATCGGTGAGCTGGAGGTGGAAGCAGCCGGGGTGCCCGAAATGGGGGCGCATCCACTTAAGATTCAGACTCGCCTTCCGGTCTGCCCCCTTCTTTTGGGAACTCCCGGTGCCTGCCGCAGGGATCGCCTTGGGCCCTTCCCCCAACTTTCCTCCAACACACACACACACACACACACACACACACACACAAGCAGGAGAGGCAGCTAGCCGCGCCCCCAGCTCTTCCGCCCATTCCTTGTCTGACTCAAATCTCTTCATGGGGTGACCGCAGTCCCTTGGAAGACCCCCAATCTCAATTTCAGGGATACGCTCCACTCAGTTCCGGAGAGTTACTCTCAAACCCACCCACCTTCACACCTAAACGTAAGGTTGAGCTTTCTCCTTCCACCCCTACTCTTGCAGCCCCAGGCTCTGGAAGTAGGACTAGGGCAGGAAGGTCACTTTCTGCCTGGCAAGGAAGGTACTGACATCTGGTTCTGTCACCCTGAGCCCCCAAAATATACTTTTGGTTTCAACATTAGGGAGCTTTCCCTAACTCAACTGACTCCTGAAATCACCATTCCACAGTGCTCTCCAAGGATCCCCAGAATCTTCAGAGAAGCCATCACCCCTCTTGGCCAAAGAGGATCCCGAATAACTAAGACATGCCGTGTCCCTCTCCAGAGCCTATATCCTCTCTGCGTGAAAACGTGACCGGACTGAGCTTCCCGGGATCATAAAAAATGTATCTGCTGTCCTCTGTTGGCCAACTGTTGTCACACTCGGAAAAGCGCATCAACCAACCCAGAGTCTTGATTCCATGGGAAGTGGGAGAGTGCAAGGTGTGTGTGTGTGTGTGTGTGTGTGTGTGCCAGAGACCTCAAGGAGCGTGAGCCAGACATAGCCCCCTCTCCCTTTGCTTTAGTGGTACCACTCTGGCATCTGGACTGTAAGCCGCATTGAGGAAAGCCAGGCCTTCCTGGTAAGTGGTGAAGCCTGCTTGCCCCACCAGAGTCTATTTTGCCTCCTGCTTCTAACCACAGCATCATCCACAGACAGGGAGCATGGTCATCCTCACAGGACCCTGAGCTGACACTGCATCGCAGGAGAGTCGCTCAGCTACAGAGCAGGCTGGGGTCTCCCCGTGCCACACACACCCTGCCCGATTTCTCTTTCCCACTGACCTGGTATCTTCTCTCTTCCTGATTTCAGCTCAGTCCTCTCCGGGCAATGCAACCAAGGACAAGTAATGAGTACTGGTTTTGTTAAGTACTCCTAATAGAGAACCTCTTTCAAGTCTGCCCCCCAAAGGACTACAAAGTGGCTTCTTTTTTTCTATGCGTGCATCACCGCCATTGGCTTAACTCCCACTTTACAGATGGGGAAACTGAGGCCCAGAGAGTCTCTGAGCAGTTCAATATGGCGTTCACAGGTTGTGTGTAGCCAAGGAGACCTATGAATGCAAGTAAAAGATCTGTGTGTGTGATCTGGGGGTGGGGGAAGAGCTTAAGCACGAACTCCTCCAGGTTGGGATGCTCAGTCCACTGTACCACCTTCCCTAGCTTCTGACTGGGTACATACTCTTTGCTTCCAAGTCCCGCCTTCTCTCTGCTTTAGCCTTGAGCTCCGGTTCCTCTCTCATTACATTGTATCCTTGTATCAGCACCCCCACCCCATTCATCTGTGAGCCTCTGGAGGCAGCCATCCATTCTCTCCAGCTCTGGAGCCCTGGCACCCGGCCCCACCTGGCACACAATGGAGCCCCAGCTATCTTAGTTTAGGAAAATGAGCAGAAGGGAGGAAGGCACTGGGAGAGAGAGAGAGAGAGAGAGAGACAGAGACAGAGACAGAGACAGAGACAGAGACAGAGACTGGGTGAGGTCAAGGTGATCTCTCATTTGTGGCAATGTCAAAGTTTCCAGGAGGTTAGAACTCGAGGCCCCATGTAGACAGACAAGCTACCACTTGGTGAGATTCTGGCCTGTGGCTTCTAGTGGCTGAGGCAATGATTGACACCTGTTAGAGGGTGATGCTGCAAGCTACGAGAACTGGCAGAGAACATGGCTTTACAATAAAAGAAACCAGAGATCCAGCCACAACTGAGTAGAGATCTGGTCCTCTGGAGTTTCAGTTCCCATAGTGGCAATGTTGGGGATGTGAAAGGATCAAATTGCATGATCCCCATGGAGCCTTGCAGAGATCAAGCACAAAGTGAGTGCTCAATAAATTATAGCAATTGTTGTGAGCAACCACATGTGATATGGAACAGGTATGCCAGTGTATGCTGTAAGGTGTGATGGAGGCTCCCTTCCTAAGTAAGTAAGGGGTGGTTAGCTGTCCCTGGCATCCGTAACATTCCACTTCTGCGGTAGTTTGAATATGCATGGCCCAGGGAGTGGCACTATTAGGAAGTGTGACCTTGTTGGAGTAGGTGTGTCACTGTGGGCTTGGGTTTTAAGACCCTTTTCCTAGCCTCCTGGAAGTCAGTCAGTCTTCTCCTAGCTGCCTTCGGAACAAGATGTGGAACTCTCAGCTCCTCCAGCCCCACATCTGCCTGGAAGCTGCCATGCTCCTGCCCTGATAATATTGAACTGAACCTGTAAGCCAGCCCCAATTAAATGTTGTCCCTTATAAGAGTTGCCTTGGTCACGGTGTCTGTTCACAGCAGTAAAACCCCAATGAAGACATCTTCCAAACCCAGTGGAGCCAAAGCAGAGGAAGCATTTGTATGTGGGTGGGTGAACAAGCACGGTCTGACTGACCTGCCCCAGACACCGGGAGAGAGAGGATTGAATGCTTAGAGTTTCAGACACGTTGCCAAAGTCTGTCAACACAAAGAGGAAGCCAGGCTTGTGGGTATATACCTGTAATCCCAATGCGTGAGGAGCAGAAGCAGAAGCATGGAGCGTTCAAGACTAACCTTGGCTACAGTGAGGACCCCTTCTTAAAGGATGCCGTGTCTATCAAAAAAAAAAAAAAAAAAAAAGGGCTGAAGAGGTGGTTCTGTTGGTAAAGTGTTTGCTATGCAATATGGAGGCCTAAGTTTGGCTCAGCACCCACATGGAAAGCAGGGCGTGGTGGCAGGTCACACCTCAGGAGGCAGAGGTGGGAGAATCCTTGGGGCTTGCTCTTCAGTCTAACTTAATGGGCATGCTCCAGTTTCAGTGAGAGATGTGGCTCAATACAAGGTGAGAAGCCACTCACTGAGGAAGACACTGGCAGTGATCTGTAGCCTCTACGTGAACACATGTGCGCCCACATGAACACACACAGAGACCACCACACACCCACAAAAGAACATCACATACAACAACAACAACAACAACAACAACAACAACAAAATAAACCAGGAAGGAAGATGAGAAAGTGAGCTGGGAGTGGTTGTGGCAGCTCCAGCTGTTTGTCTTAGCGTGGTGGATCTCTGTGAGTTTGAGGCAAGCCTAGTCTACATGCCAGCTCCAGGCCAGTCAGGGTAGATAGTGAGACCCTGTCTGAAAAGATAAAACAGGAGAAGGAGGAGGAGGAGAAGGAGGAGGAGGAAGAGGAGGAGGCA
>NC_034601.1:9428910-9430859 GCF_900095145.1 Mus pahari | reverse complement strand
ACAGGAAGGTCTGGACTAAGTGGAAATGAAAGGTCTACTTCACCATGGGAACAGAACTCTTCTTTGAAATCCACTGGAGCCATCGCCTGACTATAACACAGACAGCAACTTAAAAATAAATGCCTGCTGGATATGGAAGTTTTTGTTGTTGGTTTTCTTTGCCTAGAGCTTGCCCACAGGTCCACATGACCTGGATGTATTCACTTTGGCCCACATAGCATCTAAAATAATAGAAAAACATTTGGCTCAGAGGCCAACATTTTTAAATCAGGAATTTTCATATTTTCTTGAAAGTCCAGTTTTGTTTTGTTTTGTTTTCTTTAATAGCTGGCTAAAGGATTTGACAATTAAGGGGCCACAGCCTCGCCGGGCAAGAGGCATTTGGAGCAGAGCATGTTGAGGTTGTTGGTAGAGTGCTTGCCAAGCATCTATGAAGCACTGGCCTCCATCCCCAGCGCCACATAAACCAGGCATGGCAAGTGCCTCAGCGTGAGAGATGGCGGCAGGGCGACCAGAAGTTCATGGCTGTTCCTTTACATAGAGAATTCTAGGCCAGCCTGGGCTACATGAGACTTTATCCTGCACTAAAATAAAAGGAAGGGGGAGGAGGAGGAAGAGGGAAAACAGAGAAAGAAGGGAAGAGAAAGGAGACAAGAGGCTTCGTGCAGATCTTGCATGTAGTGAGGCTTCCAGACTCATTGGTTCAGTTTTGCCTACACTGAATCTACACCCCCCTGACTGAGGGGGCTCCTGGCCCGGGAAACACAAGAGCCACCGTGCAGTGAACTCAGCAGAACGCCCCCTAGTGCACACTCCAAGCTCTGTCACACTTCTTTTAAGTGTTGCTCATGCCGAAATACTCAGCTCAGCAGAACGCCCCCTAGTGCACACTCCAAGCTCTGTCACACTTCTTTTAAGTGTAGCTCATGAGGAAATACTCTCCTGGTTTGCAGGATGGAATGTGTTCAGACTGCTCACTTCCTTATGAAAGGGTCCATATTTTTTTTATTATTCTTTAATGTCACTTTCTAAGCATCTGACGTCAGCCCAGGTGGGTGTGCGGAGGTAGGGGCCGGCCAGGCCTGCCCCTTGTAGAAGATCAGAGTCAGGGACACAGCTTTGGCATCTGGTCCATGGGAGTGCAGGTTTAGTACAACCTGCTCTCCAGGGCCCTCACCTGTTGGCTCTTTGTGTTTTCTCTTTCTTCTCTCTTTCTTCACTTTTCTTTTGAGGAAACTGTGAGCCTGACAGCAGCCTCTCTTTGTTGGCTTCTCTTCACCTCTCATGCCAACCTGGAGGTCTAGCCTTACCAACAAGCCGGATTCATGAGGTGTCTTGTGTGGAAAAAGGACTTCTTTACCTTGTGAGAAGCCAATGCTGGCTGTGGTGATGGACCTCTGTAACCCTAGCCCTTGGAGAGCTCAGGCAGCATGAGTCCCAAACAGCTTCAGCTCCGCAGTCGCAGAGACAAACATAAACACGATGTTGTCCACAGAGCCAATCACGTGTGTGCACCGATACTCGTGCCTACTGACACAGTTCTTCACACGCACACGGAAAAGCATCAACTAAAGTTCCAGCAAAGTTATAATAATTCAAGAGCAACTAATGCCGGGGCCCTGCTACCAACATAATGCCTAGAAGCTAGTGCATCATAGTGCATGTCATTAGATTCCAGGGAGAGGAGCTCATGTGGTGAGTACTTGCCACACTCAAATAAATAAGTAGATGTCAAAGAGGCACAAGGGAGCTTTTGGGGTCAATGCATATAGGCGTGTTCCTTGATTCCCATGTTATCAAATTGTTTAAATTAAATTTGTGTAGTTATTTTGTGTATATGGGTACATGGTGATGGGAGTGGAACCCAGGGCTTTATGCTAAGCAGCACTCTAGCATGAGGCTACACCCCAGTGCATTAATGTGTGTGTGTGTGTGTGTGTGTGTGTGTG
>NC_034601.1:9422226-9428180 GCF_900095145.1 Mus pahari | reverse complement strand
AGCCTTGGCTGTCCTGGAACTCACTCTGTAGACCAGGCTGGCCTCGAACTCAGAAATCCACCTGCCTCTGCCTCCCAAGTGCTGGGATTAAAGGTGTGCTCCACCACTGCCCAGCATCAGACTATATCTTAAAGCAACCCAGAACAAAACTTTCCCTGAGCCAACCGTGGCTATTGTCACCTCTCCAGATATTAAGTAGTTTCTTCTTTGATCAGTTGTGATGGCATGAAGTATCTTTTGTAGAACTGTCCTGACTGGTTATCAGGAGTCCATGACAGAGACAAATGTGATGAAGCAAACCTGCAATCACTGAGGCAGGAGAATCAAGAACTTGGCCTGGGTAACTCACCTTTTGAGACCCTGTCTCAAAATAAATAAAAAGGGGGGGGCTGTAATTCCGTGGTAGAATTTTTACGTAGCACCCCGAAGGCCCTGCAGTCATCCCCGCCCCCAGGAATGGAGGGGAATAAGTTACTGTGTGTCCTTCTGATTTTACAGTGGAGGACCAAGTCCATCCAGGCTCTTTCCAATGGGGCAGGGTCGAATGCATGATTGCTCTTGCTTTATGCGGCCATGGGGTGGCACTGTTGCAGCTGCGCCTGTGCAGTCTCTGTTGACAAACAGTTCTTCCTTTGATCTTAGGAGATTGCTAGTTCCTGTCCCAGAATTTAGGCACTTTCTTCTTCTTGAGGAAGCCTTTTAATCCCTTTGCTACCACTGTTTATTGAAGAACAGAGGCATATGAGAAGCACTTAGTTTCTTCTTATCAGAAAGTCACAGACTTGCCATGAAAATTATCTTCTCCCTGGTGGTCATTTCCCATGTTGGGGTCCAGTTCAAACCCTTCCCCACCCCAACCCCAGCATCAGCCACCTTCTTCCCTCTCCTCCCCATATCCAAAGAAGCGCTGTGTGTGATTCTTCACAAAGGCAGCAGCTTCCAGGGGGAACCTGCCGACACGAAGTCCATGTAAGAGCTCTAGATCCAAACATGGCTTGATATGTGCATGAACAGAAGGTGTCTGGGTCATCACAGGCATGGCCAGCTTTACTCACCAAAGTGTAAACAAACTGAATTCAGGTTTGGGGTCACGAGTTTCCAATTCGATAGCACATAGCACACTGGTTTCACAGTTGTGTGGTATCCTTCTCCCACATACTAGCCTCAACCTGATTCCTGTGTAATCTTAAAGCTTCCAAACAAACAAACAAACAAACAAACAAACAAGCAAGCAGCTCTGGGAGATGGCTCAGTTGGTAAAGGGCTTGCTCTGACGGGGACCCGAGTTCAGATCCCCAGCATCAGGGGAACTCCTGCAAGGGGAGACGCACGGCATGGCGGTAACCCTTGCATTGGTGAGTGTGTGTGTGAGTGTGTGTGAGTGGGGGGGGGCAGGTGAGTCCCAGGAGACTGCTGGCAAGAGAGTGGAGCACAACCAGGGAGCTCTGGGTTCATGGAGAGACATGCCTCAGATAAAGGGAAGAGCAGTAGGGGCAGCCACCTGACACTGACCCTTGGCCTCCACCTCATGCAATGTGCACACACACATGGATATGTACAGACTCAGACACAAGAGGGTTTTAAAAACAGAAAACACCTCACGAGTGAATCTGTACTCTTATATTCTCCCATCCTCTCCCTCTGTGTGTGTTTGTGTGCGTATGTGCACGTGCATACATGTGCATGTGTGTGCATGTGTGTTGGTGATGAAACCCCGGGGCTTTGTGAAGGCAAGCACTCTGTCCAAACCAGGTTTGTTTTTGTTGTGGTGGTATTGTTTTTTAAAAACATGGTCTTACTTACTCTTAACTCCCATCCTCCTGCCTCAGCCTCCCCAAAGTGCTGGTTTTACAGGCAAGTACCACCACACCTGCCATGGAAACATTTTTTTTTTAAGGTTTTATTTATTTTATTTATATGAGTACACCGGCACTGTCCTCAGGCTCACCAGAAGAGGGCATCAGATCCCATTGCTGTGGCTGTGAGCCACCGTGTGGTTGCTGGGAATTGAACTCAGGACCTCTGGAAGAGCAGTCAGTGCTCTTAACCACTGAGCCATCTCTCCAGCCCAACATATTTTATTTTTATTTTTTATTTTTTTAAATAGGAGACTTGCTCTTTTGTAGCTCCTTGAAAAGAAACGAATAGCAGAAACAGCATAAAATACAACAAAAGGAATGCACGCACTGCGGGAGAACTCCATGCTCTGGCAATCTACACCCTGCTGCTGCCATCTGCCTGTGTTCTAAGACGCCATCTTTGCAGCCTTTCTCCCTTTCCTTCCTCCCCCTGCTTCTTTCTTTTGTGGGTGTGATACCAAGAAAATAAACTTCACAGGCCAACACCATCATCAAGAGCAGTGTGCAGGATACGAGTGGGAACAGTCCTTCCGACAGCTTCCCCATGGGCGCCTGTCTCCTTAATAACTTTATTTATTTATTTATTTATTTTTGAGACAGGGTTTCTGTGTAGCTCTGGCTGTCCTGGAACTCAATTTGTAGACCAGGCTGGCCTTGAACTCAGGGATCTGCTTGCCTCGGCCTCCTGAATGCTGGGGCCACCACTACCCGTCTTACAGCCTATTGTTTGAGAGAAGCTCCTGCAGTCAACTTGTCTGGTAGAGGAAGGGTCCTCTTTCTCTCAGCCTATCTTTGGGATGGCGGACCTACACTATCATGCCCCCCCCAACCCCTCCCCTGAAAATGTAGGCGCTGGGAATCTGAACTCGGGTCTTCATACTTGCCCAACAAGAACTTTCTGGCTGAGCCATGTTCCCAGCACCTCCAGTCACTACTTTGCAAGAGGGACTACCTTCCACGTTTGTATAGCGTATTCTCTTCCTTGTTGGCAATGTGGCTTTGTGCTACGGCTCTCAGCAGGACCGCGATTTTCAGAATATGTCTTGGGAACTTGAAACACCTTATTCCTGAAGCTTGTTAGAAACCCAAATGACAAGGCCTTGTCCCAGAGGATGGGGCGGGGCGCTCCATAGTCACACTTGTAAGACTCACTGCTGTCCAGCCAGGAGTCTGACCAATCCTCCGCAGCCCACAACTCTTTTCTTCCCTCCTCCCTTCCAGTTAGGAGAATAGGGTTTGATTGGTCCCCCACCCGGACTCCCGCTGAGTCGAGTTCTCTCAGGGGCACGTTACTCCCCCGGGGTTTGCTTCAGTCTCAGACAGGTTTCCACAAAGGAGATCGAGGTGTTTGTCCTATTCCACAAGACGCTGGTCCTGGAGTTGGAGTCAGACAGTGACCTCTGCAAAGGCACTTTGAGCACCATCTGGTACATTCTTTTGAGAATGCAAACCAAACTTCTGTGATGTAATGTGACAGGCATGTCATGCCTCTCCATAGGGAGAGGCCACCTCTGCCGCCAGTATCTGGCTGCATTCTCGCCAACGCTGACCCATTTTAGCTAGGGGCGAAAGGAGGCTCCGCGCCAGAGGCTTACATTTTCAAACCAGATTCGTTCCAAGTCCAGGCAGGGTTTCCTCTCTTCTGGAAGGCGATGCCCACTTCTGCGGATTTCCTTTTTAAAATCGCCAGCGAGAAGGACTCCAGCTGACTCTGGGTGTGGAGTCGGTGTGGGGCAACAGCAGGCTCTTTCTTTCTTTAGGGCGGGTAACATTGGATTTTAACGATCAGAAAAACGTGAAGTGCCCTGAAGCCAGTCAGGTGTCATTTAGCTGCGAAGCTCTTACCGCAAACGTGCAGGTGACCCTTCCAGACTGTGACCTCTGTCCAACCCGTGCATTCCGCAAACTTCTCCCAGAGGTGAAAGCTCCCATGACCCACAGGGTGCCGTGGCTACACCACCCACGGCCACCTTGAGCGAGAGAGGAGCAGAAAAGGAGTTGGTTTGAAACTAAAGTGAAAGAAAACAATCTACCAGGACAGCTGTGCTGGGAAAGAATTGCAACTCAAAGCTCAAATCGAGGGACCTTTCGTGGTCACTCTTTTAAAAAGAGTTCTCCCCTAAAAGATTTTCAAACCTCACACGGAGAGAAGGCAGGCACGGACGGGGTTCGAACCCGTGATCTTCGGTTTACGAGACCGACGCCTTACCACTTGGCCACCGCGCCTGCGTTGAGGCGACGGCCGCGCGGGCCTCTATGCTGGCGCCACTCCCATGAGCTCGCCTGACGGGCGCGAGTGCGCGCGGGAGCCGAGTGCCGCCGCCCTGCTCCGCGCAGCTCGGGCGCGCGCCCACTGCTGCCGACTCCGGGGCTCCGCGCCAGTTGCCGGCGCCGCTTGGAGTTCCCGTGGGCCGGCGCGGAGGCGGGTCCGCAGATCCCGAGCCGAGCTTGCCTGGCGTCTCTGTTTCCGTGGTTCGAATCCCAGCTCTGTCAGCGGGCGCGTTCACTTGCGCCGTAGTTCTCTTAGGCTCAGTTTCCCCTTTGGAGGAGTGTTTTTCCTCCCTCCTCACAGCAAACAGAGGTATGGTGGCCAGTTGTCATCATTAATGCGACCTCAACTGCCTGGCTCAGTGTTGTGACTTGGTGTGTGGATTTTGCTAAATAAAAAGTCCCAACTAGCCCTTAGACTGCTTCTGTCTGGCGTAGGGACTATCTTGGATATCAGTATCAATATCAGAAATATTTGCTAGAAATGCGATTTGTGCTGGAGTTGCCCCATTTGAGTTTACATCACCTACAAAGGACTCAGCCCGTGTCTGAGCCACAGAGATCTGGATTGTTAATATATACGTTCCTGTTCATGGATTCAAAGGTTTTTATTTTTCTGTAAGTGCAATGCACTTTGCCTTATTCGGTGTCTTGTAATAGATGAGACTATAATCACGGCAATTATTGCTAGCCTATGGTTTGGAAAATACAAATGTCTACCGCTCCTTAGCATACCGCACATTACTATTGAGTCAATTGTGTGTGCTTAACAAGTACCACAACGTCGTTGTGCACGGATGGGCTTTTTCATATGTCTTATTAAAAGCTGCCTTTCCCCCACTGAATGTTTTCACGCAGTTGACTGAATCAGTGACTGGGAGTTAGCCATTAGGGGTCCTGTGCCTTTTTTTTTCTGCCAGTGGGACCTGCTACATGTGTCTCTACGGCAGCTCGAGCCAGTATTGTGCAGTCAGGTAGTAGGGCAGTGTCCACAGTCCATACTGTGTAGCAGAGGCAAGTACCAGAACCTTAATTTAACAAGTCAGGATGGTTTATGTCTGTCATCCCAGTCCTCGAGAGGTTGAGGCAGGAGGAATGCTTGAGTTGGAATCCAGTCTAAGATACATAGTGAGTTCCGGGCCTGGGCTATAAAATTGAGACCTTGTCACAGGAAAACAAACACTAAGACCAAAATTGATCACATTGCTCTGAGGAAAGCATTTGGGCTAGGGCGTAGGAAGGCATGGGGAAATACCCATCATTTAAAATTTAAAATTTAAAATTTAAAATATTCATAAGCCTGTACTGCCAGCACCAGGAAAGTGGACACCTGTGTAGTGGCAAGTCTGTCCACCTGTGTAGTGGCAAGTCTGTCCTGCCTTACAGGTTAGGGAGCAGCCTGCAGACTAGGTCCTCAGTTAACACAGCACGAGGTCCTAGCCACCTGTGGACTTACTTTTCAAGAGGTTCTGGAGATGTTCTTGACTGCACCT
Source organism: Mus pahari (assembly GCF_900095145.1). Classification (NCBI taxonomy): domain Eukaryota; kingdom Metazoa; phylum Chordata; class Mammalia; order Rodentia; family Muridae; genus Mus; species Mus pahari. Next base: position 9,422,560 of record NC_034601.1, on the reverse strand, counting down.
TCTGAGTTCCAGGCAAGTTCACCAACGCTGAGCTGCCAGCAAACCCCTCTGGTGGTCACTCAAAACATGCCCCTTCTCAGTCTACTGTTCTAGTCTACTGAAAGAACTCAAATTTACCTGAAGATTTTTGACTCTCCAGGCCTCTGGCTTAGAGGAGTCTGAGGGCAGGATGAAAAGAAGGCTTCCCAAATGCTCTTGGAAGACCTCTGCTGGCTTCGTTTCCTGCTGTTGTGAGGCAAGGTCGCTCTCTTCTCTTCTCTTCTCTTCTCTTCTCTTCTCTTCTCTTCTCTTCTCTTCTCTTCTCTTCTCTTCTCTTCTCTTCTCTTCTCTTCTC
>NC_034601.1:9393807-9421841 GCF_900095145.1 Mus pahari | reverse complement strand
TCCTCCCCTCCCTTCCTCCCCTCCCTTTCTCCCCTCCCCTCTTCCCCCCTTTCTCTTTTTCTCTCTTTATCCACGTGACACGAGGGAATGTCTTGTTTCATCTGTGTGGTTGAGTTGCTAAAGTCTGAACAATTTTTAAGCTTTTACATTTCCCTATACATGATTTTCTGTTTTCTTCCTGTACTTCTGTCCCCGTGCCTAGCTCCAAGGTAGGTTTTTGTTTGTTTTGTTTTGTTTTTTTCTTTTTTGTTTGTTTGTCTTTACTTATGGAGCTGAAGAGATGGCTCTGTGGTCACAGCTGCTTGATGCTGGGTCATGATCCCAGCACCTATGTTGGACACTTCTAATCACCTCCGTCCAGCTCCAGGGAGTCCAAAGCTTCTTTTGGCCTCTGTGGTCATTTACAGCCAGACGGGTCTCTGTGTGTGTGAGAGAGAGTGGCACACACACAGACACAGTTCTGGAAATGTGTTACTTTATTTTGCAGTGTTGAAAGTGGAGGCGTGGCTGTGACTATTCTAGACAAAAGCTCTGCTGTGGATGGCACCCCGCCCGATGAGGCTGCAGAATACCCCACAGTGCACGGAATCTCCCTTCTCTTGTGGCTGATGGTGGTGAGCATGGGTGCTATATGTAGGTGGCAGATGTGCTGTCTATCATGGAAGACTTACCATGACTAGGTTGTTTATGTCTCTGAACCTCCATCTTTAGCTCCATCGATCTAGGATGGGCACCAAGGGTCTGTCAAAGGCTGTGGGTTTTCCATAGTGACTGGGCTAAGCTTGATACTGCGCAGGCCCTCCCTCAAACCTTGCCAACGGCTGACTGACTAGTGGCCAACTCTGAGGTCTGCACTGATACCCACCTAGGGGACACCCTTGCTGCTGGCTCCGCACCTTGGCTTATAGGATTCTTGGAGAAATCTGTTTACTTGCGTGTGGAGTGGAGCAACCTGCAGGCCTCTGAGTTTAGGCCACTTGTTGGCAATGGGCTTTCCCCCATTGCCCTAAGACTTACATCGCTTTGTGCTGCTCCTGGACTCTCTGTTCCTCTTTTGGGGCAGGAAGTGGGTCAGCATTGAGAGTGATGGACAGCTTAGATTCCAGACCCAGGTGTGTGGAGAGCAACTCCCTTCTCGGTGTTTTTCTGAGGCTGGCATCTCAAAGGCCTGGCACGAGAGGTACTTATGAATTGTCAGGGTCAGGGAATCAAGAATAAGGGACATGGGTCAAGTGATGTTTGCTGTTTTATAGTTCCTAAGGTGTCCCAACCTGTCTGCACAATTAGCTAGCCAGCGGTCAGGTGGTAGTATATTGGATTCTTTTAATTTTTAGTATCCTGAAGATCAGTGAAATTGAGTTAAATGCTCTTTCCTGTGTTTGCTAGCCATGTGCTCTATCCTATTTTTAAAAAAGATTTATTTATAGGGGTCTTTGGGGATAGCATTTGAAATGTAAATGAAGTAAATACCTAATAAAAAATGAAAAAAGGATTTATTTATTTATTTTATGCATATGAGTACACTTTAGCTGTCTTTAGACACACCAGAAGGGGGCATCAGATCCCATTAGAGATGGTTGTGATGTGATTGCTGGGATTTGAACTCAGGACCTTTGGAAGAGCAGTCGGTGCTCTTAACCACTGAGCCATCTCTCCAGCTCATGTCCTATCTTCTTTCATGAAGTTTTGACTCAAAACTTTTGCCCATATTCATGACTTGTCATCATATTGAATCATAGATGTTCTTTGTATGTTGTGGGTGCAGGTTTTGTAAGGTATATGTATTATGAATATTTTACCAGATCTTGCATTTTGTGAATGCATGTGTATGTGTGTGTCTGATGAGAGTGTGTGCACATGTGTGCATGCATGTGTATGTACATGTATGTATGTGTGTGTATGCTCATGGGCTAGGATCCACACTCAACCTTAGGCTTGCCCAGTAAGCAGTCCCCCCCCCACCCCCCCCGAGCTATCTCTGTTCACTACTTTTTCACTTGCTTAGTGGTGCCTCCTGAGGAAGTCTAGTTGAAAGTTGTTTTTCTTCCTTGGTGTTTCCTTTTTTTCGTGTCCTCATGCAGAAACGCCTGGGCTGGAGTGGGTATCTCAGTGGAAGGATGCCATTGTAACATTCACGTGATCTTGAGTCCAACCACAACTCTAAATCAACCAGATAAGGGAAAAAGAAAAAAAAAACATGTACTCTAAGGTTACAAAGTTTCTCCTGTATTTTCCTATTATCCTGTATTTTGTTATCATTCTAGCTTTATCTTTAGGTCTTTGGTATGTGTGTGTGTTTGTGTGTGGAGCTGCACTTACCCATGAGGGCATGCATGAAAGCAAGAGGTAAATATCAGACATCTCCAACCACGTCTCCACCGTACACATTAAAATGTGACTTTACTTATTAGCGTGTGTGTACGATGTGTGTGCGCGTGGATGTGTGTGTGCGTGGATGTGTGTGCGTGTACGATGTGTGTGCGTATGCAGCACAGCACTTGTGCAGAGGTCAGAGGCCAAGTCTGTGGAGTTGGTTCTTCTCTCCTTCTGCCTTTGTGTGGTTTAGGGGACTGTACTCATGTCATCGGGCTTACTGGCTTCCGCAGCAAGCTCTGTTACACATGGTGACACCCCAACGGTTTGTCTACCCTCGTTTCTTTCTTTCCTGGAAGTCAGGATTTTGGCTGGTGAGACCCTCAGATCCTTCTCTACCCTCGGTGCTGGAGGAAAGGTGTACACAGCCATGCCTGACTTTTGAAGATTTATTTTTCTATTTTTTATTTTTCGATGCAAAAGCAAGAGGCCTATTTTCCGGCGCGTTGGGGTCAACCCTCAATCAGACCCTCTAGGCGAGTGACAAGAAGGTGACCCCGAATGGCTATTACAAACATTTTTTATACTTTTTAGGGGCTTGAAGATCTGTTTTTATCTATGTTTATGTGTCTGTGCGTGAGTGTGTGCCACACATGTAGGCCTCTAAAGACCTGAAGGGTGTTAGAACACGTGGAGTGACAGCTATGGGCACCTGATGTTAGAGCTGGACACCAAACTCTGGTCCCCGGCAGGCATAACAAGCACTCTTGACTGCTGAGACATTTCTCCAGCCCCCGTGACTGACTTTTACGTATGTAGGTGCTGGAACACTGAACTCAGTCAAATCTTCCTGCTTGGCTCGCAAGCAGCTTACTTCCTGGGCCAGCCCCTCAGCCATTGCTCATTTTTGTCTGTGGTGAGTTCTGGCCTGGTTGTCCTTGTCCTCAAATGCAAATTTAGTTGCATTCCTGTTTTATAGACTGACCATGCCTGTGCCCCCTCCCAAAACCCCCCCTGCCGCCGCCCCAGGTCGAACAGTCTTGTTATGGTTGTATCGGGGGTGCAGGGGCTTCTCCAAAGGCTTTTGTGTTCTAGTTGTGATCCCTAACCATGGGAAGGGTTTTGGGGGAGCTGGTGGCATAAGGGCTTTGACCTCCTGACAGATTCATAGCTGGGCAGCATTCCTAGGAGGTGGCTTTAGCTGGCCTAAGTGGAGAAGAGGGTCGCCAGAGGAATGCCTCTGAAGGGCAAACCCTGTGCTTAGAACACTGCCTCCCCTGTGAAGAGCAGCTTTGCCTCAGCCTTCCCCTGGGCCTCACACCTACTCATAGCAAGGGACTATGGACAGAAGCCCACGAAGCTGGGAGCCAAAAGGAGTCGCTGTCCTCAGTTAGCTCCCTCTGGCTCGGGTATTACATCACAGGAAAAGGGACCACGTAGTTACAGTCTCACCGCTGTATCCGGGTGTCTGTTTTGGCTGTTCTGTATGGCCTTCTCTCCCGCCCAGCTCGCTCTGTCTTCACAAAAGAATAGAACTTGTTAGGGCCCACTGACTTTTGGCTCTTTTTAACTGCTATTGCCTCTTGCCTTTCCATGTACGTTTTAGATTCCGCTCATGAGGGTCTACAAAGTGCCTGCTGGCGTTTTGGCTGGAGTTTTGTTGGATCCTTGGGAGGCACAGCTATTACCTACAGATAAACAAGGAGGCGGGTATATGATATACAGCTGACCAGGGAGCATGCTTACCTAATGTCAGTAGGGTCTGATCTGTAGGGGAGCAGTCTTAGTAAATAGTCAGTGGTCGAACTCCATGGTGGACACTCTGCACACAGTCTCAACAGCAGCTCATGGACCAGAGGAAGGCTTTGGCGACTCTCTGAGATCTCAGCCCCTTGCATAGGAGGGGCTTTGTCATTTCCCCATGGGTCTGAGGGTCACATTCTAGCTCATGTTAGCACATTCACTCAGAACTCACCTCTCAGGACTTCCTTCTCACATCCTTCCTCCTATTTTCTTCTTCGCCTTTGGAGCTAGCTCTTACATAGCACAGGATGGCCTCAAGCTTGTTATGGACTCTTGATTCTCCTGCCTCCACTTCCTCAGTGCAGGGGTTTATAACCACCACGCCTAGTTTCCCCCTCCTCCTCCTCCTCTCCCTCTTCCTCCTCTCCCTCCTCCTCATTCCCTTCTTCCTCCTTCTCCTTTCTGCTGTCTTCCCTCCCCCTCCTCTTTCCCCCTCCTCTTCTTCCCTTCCCTCTTCTTTCTCCCTTTCAAGTCTTTGATTCCAAATTTATTTCATTGCTATCTCATAATGTGAGTTTCCTGAGACTCTCAAGGAGAAATTTTTTTTTTTACTTTCTGTAATCTTTTTTTTATTAGATATTTTCTTTCTTTCTTTCTTTCTTTCTTTTTCTTTTCTTTTCTTTCTTTTTTTTTTTTTTTTTTTTTTNNTTTTTCAAGACAGGGTTTCTCTGTGTAGCCCTGGCTGTCCTGGAACTCACTCTGTAGACCAGGCTGGCCTCAAACTCAGAAATCTGCCTGCCTCTGGGATTAAAGCCGTGCGCCACCACGCCCGGCTGTAGATATTTTCTTTATTTACATTTCAAATGCTATCCCGAAAGTTCCCTATACCCCCCCCCCCCCCTGCCCCTGCTCCCCTACCCACCCACTCCCACTTCTTGGCCCTGGTGTTCCCCTCTATGGGGCATATGTACTTTGCAAAACCAAGGGGCCTCTCTTCCCAATGATGGCTGAATACACCATCTTCTGCTACATATGCAGCTAGAGACGTGAGCTCTGGGGGTAGTGGTTAGTTCATATTGTTGTTCCACCTATAGGGTTGCAGACTCCTTCAGCTCCTTGGGTACTTTCTCTAGCTCCTCCATTGTGTTTCATCCAATAGCTGACTGTGTGTATCCACTTCTGTGTTTGCCAGGCACTGCCATAGCCTCAAAATGTTTTCCTTTTAACACTCCATTTAAGTAAGTCATCCCCCGCCTCCCTTTGGATTGTGTCATCTGCAGATTACTGCACATATGTGTTATCTGTGTAACTGAAAATCCAGAGCTAGGAAAGAAGGTGACAATGACAGCTTCCAGACCCTTAACAAGCATTGGCATCCACCCTCAAATGCAAAGATGGGAAAGCACTTTCTTTCCTGCACAGGAGTGGCACCCGTGTGAGATGCCCTGGTATCACCTCATCTAGTCACTCTGAAGCTCCACCGGGGAGAGAATCCACGGAGGGTGGTTCATTCCAGAGCTTGAGCAAGGTCACCTTGGTAGTGACGAGCTCTGACAAGGACAAACAGGTTATCTGAGGCACAGCATCCGTGTGGGGTGTTGACATCAGGTTGCTGTCAGGCTACGTGTAGGAAGAGAGAGAGGGAGAGAGCAACAGGATGCAGCTGCTGCTCCCACCACAACTGAGGTGACAGAGAGCGCCTCCTTTCCAGCTACCCAAGGACACAGTTGCTATGAGACAACTTTTCCTGACTTTTTTTTTTTTTAGTTTTATTTGTGTGAATATGTATGTGGAGGGTGTGGGCCTCTGGACTCCTGGCTCTGTAACTGCAGGCAATGTGAGTTGCCCAGCATGTGTGCAGGGAACTGAACTCGGGTGCTCCGAGAGAACATGGGAGAGAACACACGACAGGCATGTGTTTCCACTGAGCCGTCTCTTCAGTCTCAGGCACTGATTTTGTTGCCGTGTATGCCATTGCTTTTGTGTTGACCTTCATTTATCCCCAGGAATATAATTCTCCTCACAAGGACCATCGTGGTGTACCGACTTGGCCGTCCTTTCTATTGCATGGAGCATGGGGGTGCAGCCAGGTCGGCTCTGAGGATTATGTACTTCCCCGCTGCTCACAAAATGGCTGATGGAAATAACTTAAGACGGAGATTTGTCTTGGCTCATGGTTTCAGGGGACAGAATCTGTCACAGGCAGAAAGACCTGGTGGGTGTTGAAGCTCAGTCTACGGGTGCAAGTGCCTGAAATAGCAGCTGTTTAACCTCTTGGAGAGTCTTACAGAGCACAGCTCAGACAGGAAACTGAAGCAGGATGGGGAGGCAGTTCATTTGCTAGGGTGCTTGCCTGGCACACATAAGCCAGGAGCTGATCCTCAGCACTGCATGGACTCAGTGTAGTGGTCCATGGTCCATGTTTGTAATCTTAGCTCTGTGTGGGAAGCCAGATAAATCGCCATTACAAGATGACACTGGCTTCCTGGGTGCTTTCCTCGTAAACTAGCATTGTGCGCAGGTGTGATTGGGTGGTTGCCAAGTCACTGCTTATCCCGGAGCATGGTAATGAGGTCCTGAGGGCATATTCAATCAGGTGTCTCCACACTATCCTAAGCATATATAAACTTTACGTAGTTTTGGGCTCGGGGTCTTTCACTTTAGCAATTAACCCAACAATAAAACGTTTTGCGGAAGAATCCTAGTGTTGCGTCTCTTCTTTGCTGGCGAGGAAGTGACAGTGACAGCTCTGGGGAGGCAAAGGCAGGATTATAAGTACCAGGTCATCCTTATCTATATAGCAAGTTCAAGGCCAGCCTGTCTTCCTGAGGCCTTGTCTCAGAATGCAAACAAATGTCCCCAAACAACAACATAGAAAAACAGAAGCGGGCCCCACAGCTGCTCCTCCACACCACAGCTGTCCCTCCACACTACAGCTGCCCCTCCACACCACAGCTGCCCCTTACAGCTGCCCCTCCATACCACAGTTTCCCTCACAACTGTCCCTCCATGCCACACCTGCCCCTCACAGCTGCCCCCTCCACACCACACCACACCACACCACAGGGGCAAGACTGACATTTGCTCTGGCTTGAGACGCTCAGTTTTGGGTTGTGTGGGGTTCGGGAAGAGACAGAAACAGCCAGCTCCACACTTTATGATACTGTAGCCAAAGCTGACATGTATAAGGGTTTCATGTACTAGATTAAACCAAGCAAATGCCTCGGGATCTTTTAGAATGATGAACTTCATAAGAAGCAGTATGTGAGCGGCTGGAATTCATTCCTTGTCATGTACGTTGTCACATTTCCAAGGTGCCTTGAATGATGAATGGTGTACTTCTGCATAAAGGAAAGGACTATTCATCTTCATTTAGATCCGTCCTCAGAATTTCACATCCTCAGAATTTTACCCATATTTTTCAGGAAGTTTTTCCTCCTTTTCTGTTGTGTGTTTTGTATGTGCATATGTGTGGAGAACCAGGGTTGATGCACTTTTCTTATCACCGAGCCAGGCTCTCAAACCCACAGCTTGCCAGTCTGGCTTCTGTGCAGACAGCTGCCTGCGTCTTCTGCGACTGAAACTCCACGTGGGTAGACACACCCACTCTGTATTTAGATGGCTTTTGGGGATCTGAACTCAGGTCCTCGTGATGATGCAGCAAGCATCTAACCACAGAGCAGCTCTCCAGCCTGGGAATCTTTGATAATTACACAGAACATTTTCTTAGATCTCCACTGCATAAATGACTCTCCATTTTACACACACACACACACACACACACACACACACACACACAAACACACAGATTTTTTTGTGAATTTGCACTTTCTGTTGGGCCACCTTCCACATTCATATTTACTACTCTGGATTAAAATCTAGAGTTTGCAAGCTGGGCATGTAACACTATTGATAAAAGCTGGGGGTGGGGTGGGGGGGTTCACAGCTGGATCCCCCAGCACCTCATGGACTGAGTGTGGTAGCACCGGCCTATAATCCCAGCTCTTAATGGCAGGGGAGATACAGACAGGAGGGTGAGAAGTTCAAGGTCATGCTTAACTACATAGTGAGTTTGAGGCCAGCCTGGGCTACACAAGACCATCTCATAAAATGTCTAGAATGGAAGAGATTCCTGCAGGATTAAAGATGAAACAGGTGACTACTTTAAGGTGATTGTTTAAAACTGTCACCTCCTGTCATCTGACACCAATTACCACATCCTGCCTGGTGCTTGGTGTGGGAGGTGATTATTCCCAGGTTGTTCTTAGCAACTTGAAAAGACAAAGGGATGGAAGGAAATAGAAGCAGAATGTTCTAGTAGGTTTATTCAGAACCAAATCCTACCATTGGTTTTCTCCACTGTAGCTTTGACTTCAATGCAGGGAGGCCATGAGCATATAGGTACAAACTGAGCTGTGACAAGGTCAAACACTGGCTTAGCAGGATGGCTCAGCGGGTAGAGACACTGGCTTGCTGCCAAGTTTGATGACCCAACTTTCGTTTCCAGAACCCACAGTGGAAGGACAGCATCAGTTCCTGATTCTCTGTGTGCTCTGAACTCCATATGTGTGCTACAGCACTAAACTTAAGAAGAAAATGTCAAATACTAAATGTGTCCTATTTTCTTTTTCCTCATCATGTTATGGATACATTAGAATTTTTTTTCCTGTGGAAGTCAAAATAAGGTTTTATGAGAAGCCATGTAGTTTTGTGGCTCTTCACAGACTGCCCTCAAGTAGGGCACTGGCTTACTGTCCCTAGTGTCCTGAGTCTTGAAGGGTTTTATTTCTGGTGCTCACCTGTGTGCTTTGGTGGTCATCAAGCTATGTTGGCAAGGGTTCCCAGTCCTCTGCTAGCTTTAAAAATAGCATAAGGAAGGCCAGCAAGGCCGCTCAGTGAATAAAGGAGCTTAGCCACATATCTTGTGACCACGGTTTGATTTTTGGTACCAACAGAGATGGAAGGCAAGGAGTGGCACCACAGTGTTGCCCTCTGATGTCCCCATGCATGCAGGAGCATGTGCACACGTGCTCACACACAAGCACACTCTAATAAAAATGCTGAAAGCCACACAAGCATGGGAACCTGCGTTCACTCACCAGACCCATGTGAAAATGCTATGTGCTCGTAGTCCTGGGGTAGGGAGGCAGAGAGAGATGGGGAATCCCTTGGGCCTCACTGGCTGGCCTGTCAGCGAGAGACCCTGCCTCAAAGGAATGGATGACACCCAAAGCGGGTCTCTGTCTTCTAGCCACATGCACACACACACACACACACACACACACCTGACCATAGGAATATGCCCAGGAGTGTACACACAAAAATCATAAGGGGAAAATTTAAAATGAAAGCCAGATTTCACATAAGCCCATGAACAAAACCAAGGAAAACACTTGTTGCAAGCCATGGTGGCTTTTGTTTTGTCTTTTAAAGAACTGTAAATGTTAGCATGCAACAGGACAGGTTGAAGACATCTGTACCATCTGCCTTATTGTTCTCACTTGGTCCCTACTGTTCTGCCCCTTCCTCTGTCCAAATAGCCCCCTTTCTGATCTCATGCCATTTGTGTTTGTGAATATTCTATATACACATTTATGCATATATTTATCTTATATTTATCTACTTATAACATTTATACACACATAAAATCAGGAGTTAACTGTAGACTCTTTATATGTGTCCGAATCGAGCTCATGTCATTCATGTGATGTGTCTGTTACTTTGTTGCTGTGACTTAGGGAAGAGTTTATTTGGACTTACGATCCCAGAGGGTTAGAGTGTGCGATGGCTGGAACAGGACGCTGACAGCTCACACTTTGAACCATAAGCACAAAGCAATGAGAACTGGAAATGGCTGAGTCTTTAAACTTCTCAAGCCTGCTCAGAGTGATGTGTCTTACCTAGTAAGTCCACATCTCCCAAACCTCCCTGTTGGAGTCCAGGAATTGCCTCACGAACCACACAAACATTGATCTCAGTCTGACAGGGACAGAGCTCAAACCCCAGGACTGGTCGGTCAGGGCCATGGCCCAGATTTGGGAACTGAACTGTGACCTCAAGTTAAGGTTCTACAGGCTTTTTAAGCCTGAGAGCCACAAACATCTGTGCCGAGTTATTCCACCAATCAGGATTGAGGGATAGGGGATTTCCTTAGGAACATGTCTTCATTGTACACTTATCCTGCTCCCATTGGTTGGGGTATTCAGCTATGGCAGGGGACTTGCCTTGTTCAATATTCATGTCTTGTCTACCAAGATGAGACTTGTCTACATTCATGTCTTAACTCTCTAACCAGGATGCCAGTTACCCATGTACATGTTTTTTTTTTCTGCTAAGTAGGTCAGTTCCCAGGGAGGTCTTGGGAAGGTAAACTTTACTCAACCCCTACTCAAAATGGAAGTCTTATTCCAAATAATTTCTTATGTTAGTGCAAGTGTCTCTCTTATGTTGAGGCCCATCCCAGGGGAAGCTTATACCATAAAAGCTCATAGGTGCAGGGGGTGCTGCTGAATGGTTGGTTCAGGTCCTAGCTTATTGTGGGTAAATATACAAAGCAGTTCTATCCTGATTGGTTTCCAAGGGTACAGAGCATGACAGAATGTGTAATCAGTCCTAGCATTAGAAAGTTTCCTAGTAACATCAGAAACATACGAGGACGTTTCCTTATAGTAGCAAGACAGCCAGGTAACTGTTGCCTAGGTTTCAACATTCCATTTAGGTCTTAATATTTTACTTAGGCCTTAACACTCCCCAGTCACCAGCTGGGGACAAGTGTTCAACTACATGAGCCTCTAGGGACTGTTTCCACTAAAACACCATACATAGTGACTTCAAAGTTGTGGCATGTTCCTCCAAATGACACAGTCTCTTCTTTCATGCTGTGCAAATCCAACACATGCACATACCCCTGTCAGATCTTCTTCATTTGCCTGTTGATAGCATCTCAGCTGAATGGCTGTTGTGAATTGTGCTGCAGTGCCCAGGTCCTTGTACAAGCTGCCTTGGATCCTTCAGGCATCCTTAGATCCTCTGTTTTGGGCCTGGGCCATGTGCTAGCTCTGTTTGTTTGTTTGTTGTCTGTTTGGAACTTCCATGCTGATTTCTATAGTGGGTGCATCAGTTCACATTCCTACGGCCGGCTGTGATTAAAGGCCCCTCCTTGCATCTGTTCTTGATGACAACTGTTCAAGTAGAAGAAGGAGAGTTTTTGTGCTGTGACAAACACCAAGTGCAACAGGGGGAGGAAAGGTTTATTTCACCTATAGTACTGTCTCACAGTTCATCATGAAGGGAATCAGGGAATTTAATGATAATATGAATATAAGTGGATTTAAATTTATCATTTTACTATGTACCTTCCATATCCCCATAATTTTTAGTATTTTTTCCTTTCTTCCTCCTCTGTTACCTTTGGGTTTATTAATTTTTTAAAAAAATGTACTATCATATAGTCCAGGCTGGCCCTGAACTTCCTGTTTAGCTGAGGATGACCTTGAACTTTACAATCCTCTTGTCCCACCAGCTATCTGCAGGGATTGTAGACATTTGCAACCACATCTACTTTTCCTGGTATTGGGGATTGAACCCAGGGCTTTGCACTTGCAAGGTGAGAAGCCAGCCAGGTTCCACTTCCTCTCACTTCTCTATCCCTAGTCAGGTAACTCAAAACCCACGACCCAATCTCTCCAGTAATTGGCCGTAGCCAATTGTATTTAACCAATAGTTTTCAATTAAGGAACAAGGTTTGCATGACAAAAGCTGGTAAATGTGAGAAATTTACCGGTTGGCCTAGACCTTCCTGCAGAACTTAGCATCACAATGCATAGCAACGGAATAAACCTCAACAGTGTTTCCATGATTGCTGTAGATGCTGAAAATCATTTTGTGTTTATTACACATTTATACTTCTTTTGACAACTGCCTATCCAATTTACTAACCCACTTAGTAACTGGGTAGATTTTTTTTTCTTTCTGTATTCTGGACATTACCTTGCTGTCAGATAAGCAGTTGGCAATGGCTTTCTCCCCACACTGGGCTGTGTGCTCACAGTGCTGGTGGCGCCCATGCTGGACCCAAGCTTTTCATCTGGCAAGCAGTCTCCTTCCCCAGGCCCTGATACTCTTTCCTGTGCGGTCGGAACCCTTGTGAGAAAGTCCTTGCCTGTGCCTGGACTCGACATGCTTTCCCTATGAATTCTGAGGTATTGTCAAAGCCCTTGCCTGTGCCTGGACTCGACATGCTTCCCCTGTGAATTCTGAGGTATTGTCAACGTTTTAGATTTTATTCTGATCAGATTTGAAACTTGGAGAGGGAGGGGGCGGGACGAGCTCCCTTCATTGGTGTCTTTGTCTGTGGCTTCAGGTTGCTCTCTGGCTCCTCTGTTCTGATCCATGGTCTGCATCTCTATTTTGTCAGATGGCTCAGTGGTTTTGACATCAGGCCCTGCAATCCCTCCATATGGCTCTTACTCAATTCATATATGAATTTCAAGATTGTTTCCTGGAATCTCGAAGATTGCATGACTCTATAGCTCTTTGTTAGTGCCTTTAAAAAATAATATTAATTTTACATTTTTACAATATTAATTCTCACAACTTATGAACATGAGATGTTTTTCTATTTTAGTCTCTAAAGACATTTTTTTTAGCCAGTTTTTTTTTTTTTTTTTAAATTATAGGGTTCTTGTACTTCCTTGTTTAGGCTTATTCCTAAGTATTTTATCTTGGTGAGTGGAACTGCTTTTCTGATTTCCTGTATATTAGTTGTTTGCGTTTTAGGGTCTTTTAAACATAGTATATAGCCTTGGATCATATCTGCAAATAGGGTAATCAGATGCCTTCCGGTCCTCCGTGTGTGTCTTCCCTTTCTCCAGCCTGTGGCTCTGTCTTGGACTTTGAGTTCTACACTGATAGGAGTGGAGAGAGCAAATGCCTCTGTCTCGTTCCCGTGTCAGCGGAACTGGAACTGTTTTTTAGCCTTTCCCATTTAGGCTCACATTGGAGATGAGTCTGTCACATAAACCTTTATTTGGGGTACATCCCTTTTATTCCTAATTTCTTTAGGGCCCTTATTATGAAATGATGTTGAACTCTGTTTTCTACATCTGTTGAGATGCTTATGTGGTTTCTGTCCTTGAACATACATGTGCTATGCTCCATAGATACTGGCTTGTGTGTGTTGAACCATCCCTGCATCTTTGAAGTGGAAGCAGCTTGATGGGTATGACTTCTTCCTGTGTCTTCAGATCTGGTGTGGCAAGTATTTACAGAGAACTTTCCTATCTGTGTTCATCAGGGAAATGACCCATGTGTGTATTCATGCTCCCCTAGAACTTTCCTTCCTCCCTCCCTCCCTCCCTCCCTCCCTCCCTCTCTTTTCCTTTTCCAGTTCCTTGCTCCACAAGTAGGTTTATATCAGGAGCCCTGCAATGGCCTTCCTTTCTTGTTTATAGAAAAATTCAAGGCATGCTACTGTGAGTACCACTCTTGGGCATTGTTAAGACATGTATATGTGCACATATGCATGGACACATGCAAAATATGTGTGCGTGTGCGTGTGTGTTTATGGTGCTTTGATTGATCTGTTGAGAGGTGGGTCTTGCATATCCACTACTGTTCCACACCTGCTCTCACTTTCACTTTATTTCATTTATTTTTAGTAGATTTTTTTAAAAAAATGAAATTGGGCGTGTTAGTGCTTGCCATATAATATTTACTATCCTTACATTTTTGTAGTGTCTCGTTCCCTGGGACAGGTAGTGAATTAAAACAGTCATACCCAAGATACAATTTGCAAAACACATGAAACTCAAGAAGAAGGAAGACCAAAGTGCAGATACTTCATCCCTCCTTAGAATGGGGAACAAAATACCCATGGAAGGAGTTACAGAGACAAAGTTTGGAGCTGAGACGAAAGGATGGACCATCCAGAGACTGCCCCACCTGGGGATCCACCCCATAATCAGACACCAAACACAGACACTATTGCATATGCCAGTAAGATTTTGCTGAAAGGACTCTAATATAGCTGTCTCTTGTGAGGCTATGCCAGTGCCTGGCAAACACAGAAGTGGATGCTCACAGTCAGCTACTGGATGGAACACAGGGCCCCCAATGGAGGAGCTAGAGAAAGTACTCAAGGAGCTGAAGGGGTCTGCAACCCTATAGGTGGAACAATAATATGAACTAACCACTGCCCCCAGAGCTCGTGTCTCTAGCTGCATATGTAGCAGAAGATGGCGTATTCAGCCATCATTGGGAAGAGAGGCCCCTTGATCTTGCAAACTATATATGCCCCAGTACAGGGGAATACCAGGGCCAAGAAGTGGGAGTGGGTGGGTAGGGGAGCAGGGTAGGGGGAGGGTATAGGGAACTTTTGGGGATAGCATTTGAAATATAAATGAAGAAAATACCTAATAAAAAATTGGAAAAAACAAAACAAAACAAAAAAAAAACCAGTCATATTACATTTACCGATTTTAGATGTGTGTGATAGGTGTATGTGGGATGCACATGCCACCGTGGTTCACTGGTAGAGGCCAGAGGACAATTTCTAGAGTCAGTTCTCTCCTTCACCATATCAGTCGCTCTCAGGGCGGGGCCTTCTCATGGATCTCTTCTGATGAGCTTGGCCGTAGCTTGTTTCTGCAAGCACAGTATGGCACTTTGGATGTTTTCTGCCTCTCCTTGGTTGGTGTGGCTTCCCACCTTTACAGTTCACTTTTGCCAATGAGCTGCGGCTCTGGCAGGGAAGAAAGATATATCTTGTGGGTTTTTTTCTAATATTTAAAATTGTGTGTGTCTAAACGTGTGTGCCCTCACACACATGTGGAAGTCAGAGGACAACTCGTGGGAACTGGTTCTCTTCTTCTACCACTGAACTCAGGCTTCCAGACTTGGGAGCAAGTGAGCCATCTTGGTGATCAGACTTTTAAAGTTACATTTATTTATTTACCCATCCATCCATCCATTTGTTCAATCATTACATGTGTGTATGTGAGACAGGGGCAGCATAAAAAAAGGCTGAAGGCTAATCAAGGCTGAGATGAGCCTCATTATTGGCATAGTTTACTGAGCTATAGTCAGTTGTATTGTCAAAGTATGAACTTTTTAAGTTTAAATTTATTTTGTGAATGGGTTCTCTTTCCCTACTTGAGTCCTGGGGAACTGAATTTAAATTGTCAACCCTGGAGCACTGGCAGTCTTGCATGCTGAAATCTGTATGTCTAAGTGGTCAACCTAGATTAAAGGCCACTTCTTTCTGGGCATGACATTTGATTCTGGTACTCAGGTGGCAGAGGCTTGTGCATATCCATGGGTTTGAGGCCAGTTTGGTAATAGTCAGAGCTACCATTCATTGACTCCTACTGAAGGATCTGCGTCCCCACCGGCTCCCACAGGAGGATCTGCGTCCCCACCGGCTCCCACAGGAGGAGGAAGCACCTGATTACTTGCTGATTACTACTGAAGGCTCTGTGACACAGATACCCATCAGTCGGGGCCTTCAGCAGTTGATGAACTCAGCAAGATGCTCTTTTTCTCATTTTTGCATACTTTCTTGTCACATAAACGGACAGAAAAGCTAGGCTGTGATGACTAGGCTTCTGAGTCATATGAATATTAAAACTGGCACCCAGCAGAACCATTGAGGCCCGACTGGCAGCCCAGGTGGCCTGGAACTTTGTTACTCAGCAAGTTCAAGACCAGCCTTGTATGCAGAATGAGTGTAGGACCAGTAGTCGGTCATCTTAGTGAGACCCTGTCTGAAAATAGCAAGAAGAGGTGGGATGTAGCTCAGCTCAGCGGGTAGGCTGCTTGCCTAGCATCTCCAGCACTACATATGTTGGGTGCAGTGACATATGGCTGTGATCCTGGCACTCGGGAGGTGAATCTAGGAGAATTAAATTACATGTGACTGAAAGGATGACATAAACCCCATTTGTCTCCATTTAAGAACCAGGCCTGATTTAAAAAAAAGGCCATAAGGTACCAGCTCCAGGAACAGACCATAAAATCTAGAAAAACCCCCTTCTAAAGAACAGCCTGGGGATAACCACAGAAAATGGGGAAATAGTTTATCTCAGAATGGGCCATCTGTGCTGGGCAGCCCTATCTCATCCTATGGTAAAACATTCATGACATAGGAATGCAGACCACCTGTGATGCCCCTAGCACCCACCAATGACATTTTAGATTACCCAATCCTTATAGAGAGTTCTCCTGGTTCCCTATAAGAAGGCCTGCATGCCTTTGTCTGGAGTTGCTATTTTAGAGAATGGTTGACCCCTGCATGCTGGATGTTTCTGCAGAATAAGTGCTCTTGGTCTTTGTACACTGAGCCTGGGGTCTTCAGCAATTTTCAGACCCTTACATGACTACTTGAGGAAAGGAAGAGAGGGAGAGAGGAGGGGAAGAGGTGTAAGAGGTCAGCAGAGACAGGCATAGAGACACTCCGAGACAGAGAGAGATAGGCAGAGAGAGACACTCAGAGACAGGGATAGGCAGAGACACTCAGAGACAGAGAGAGATAGGCAGAGAGAGACACAGGAAGGCAGAGCAAAGTTACACAACAAAACATTGTCTAATTTAACCATGGGCTGAAACGCCTCTCCCCTACTTACTAACTTCTAAAGATCATTCTATATGGACCATAAAGTACTTGTATGGAAGTAGGAGCTTTTGAGACTTTGCTGAACTGAAGGACTCAGTTCTGGGTGTGTGGAAGTTTTGTTGGTGTGGTTGTCGCCATCAGAGCAGAGCCAGCTCTCATTGTGGACACTGTGTCCACGCTGTAGCAAGGACCACATAGTTTAATGCCTCTTACATGTCTAGATAGTCAGGCTGAGGTTAGTGGGCACCTATGAGCTTCTGTTGAGCAAGCACATGAGGTGAACAGCCTACGTCCTATTGGCCCGCTTGCTGCTTGGCTGGGAGTTATTCTGAAGATGCTGTTCTGCCAGAGGCTGCCCCCTCTGGCAAGTCTACAGCACCTACAGTGTATTTCTCTGTACACACAAAATCATGGTACATCAAAATGTTTTTTTATTTGAGACACAAAAATGCAAAATTGCTGAGATATCAAACATTTCCCGATCAGCTACAATACTGCCACTATGTACAAAAGATCCAATGATAAATGCGCACACATATAAAAATACAGTCTGCATCGCCTATGTACAGTACAAGTGCAAACGTATGGCATCAGACACAGTACAGAAGCGAGTCAGGGTGCAAACAGCAAGTACAAAGGCATCATGGTTTGTCTTTCAAAACAACATAAAGGCAACACACGGATGGACCCCGACTGCCATGATCTTCTGTTCCTTAAACAAGTGCTTCAGCAAGCATGGTGCTGCCACTGTGTTCTCTCCTCTCTTGTCAGGAGTGAGATGCTAAGACATTATGTGAGGATGAAAAGAAGAGAAACACCTGCGTGTCCATTGCAAGCAACAGAGAACTAACCTTGACAAACAAGAAAGTAATTCAGAGTTACTACCAAGAATGTTATTCTTAAACCAACAAAACAGCTCTATGCTATTTTACAGGAAAACAAGTAAGAAATATCTACATCTCTGTGAAAATGATAACCTTAGATGGAACCTTTTGGGGTCTGACTTGAGATTACATTAGTCTCAAAATTTAAAAGTGGCTGCTTTTGGCAAATACCTGGCGATGCCTTTGGTTCCTTTAAACAGTTTGGATTACTAACGGTTTCTTGAGGTCAAGTACTTTTGATGGATCCAAACCCTTTCCTAAACCTCCCTCTTCCATCGGTGGGTGGGCTCCTCACAGCAGAAAGTCGAGGTAAGAGCCCTGGGCGGCTTTCCAGTGAGTCTGTCCACTTGCTAAAGCTTTGTCTTGGGCGTTGGCATAAAGCTTCCCTTTCACTGCCAGTGTCTCCGATGATTCCAGACAGCACCTAGTAGATCTGAGATTGCCAAGCTGCTGTCACAAGCTTGGGACACCTCCATCCCTCAGAGACGTGGGCCTGAGTGGCGGGTAAGAGCTTCCTGTAAACACGTGCAGCTTTTTGAATCGTAGGCCATAACTAAAAGACACAGGGACACTTCAGGAAAACCAACCTGCTCACTCCCAGCCACTGGACAAGTAAGAACAGAGCCCAGAGACTGTTTAAATGAAAGGGATGGAAAGTTTGAGCCAGGAAACAAAAATGACTAGATCATAACTGCTACTTTCCAGTTTTGACAGAAATCTTTTACAACTAGCTGAATGTTCAGGATGATGCTCTCCAAACACTCCTGTGAGCACAAGCAGTGCTCCCGGATAAGCCTGCCCTGCCTTCTAGGTAGAGCCGGGATAGCCTGGGGTCAGTGGTCCTCTGCAGCAGTGGGTCCCTGTGAAGTTAATATCCCCAGCGTTGTGTGTGTTGCGTGATGTGATGGACAGAGGCCGGCGAGGCTGCTTGACTTGAATAGAATTCAACAGCTACTCTCAGCTTTCTCTGCAAATCCTGGTGGTAACGGAGTCCCCAGTCTTCTACCAGAAAGAACTTCTGCGACTGGCCACCGTGGGGACAGTTCAGGGTGTAGATAAGATGGGTTTTCCTCTTGGCCACTTCCCTGAGCCAGGTCTGCTGTGGAGAGTAAAATGGCTGCTCTGCCTGGAGGGACAGCTGCCTCCTCGGCTGTCACTGCACAGAATATTACAGTAACTATGAGAACAGCCTTGCTGCCTGGAAAAGCGGCTCAGGAGGCTCAAGTCCACCGAGTGTGCAGGTGACAACACTGTCCCATTTCCCAGACTCTGCAGAGCAGACCTGGCTGTCTGGAGCAAGGCCTAGCATGTGGTCAAAGAACCATGGAGCTTTTGAAAGGAAAGCCTGAGTCTTAGAAAGTATCTGTGAAATGAACGGAGATGTGAGTGAAAAGTTGCATGAGTTCAGGGCGCCCGTGTGCTGACTGGATGCCTGAGTGAGCGAGGACTGCTGTAGCCTCAGAGGCTTCCTAGAGAGGCCGTGCTGAGATGTCACAGCCACATCAGCTTTCTAGAAGCCATGGTGTAATTGGAAGTCTGTACCTCAGAGAGTCAAGTTGGTACCGCCACACCGTGGGACGCTGCAGAAGAGGGAGACTGGGGTTGGACACTACTGCGACACTCCAGGCTTCTAAGAATTTTCTTGGCAACATGATACAAACAGAAACCTACACTACATGTGTACCCTGTACATGCAAGTGGGAACTTAATGAGCTCCCTGACCTGTGTTTTAATGGCCGTGAAATAACTGTACACCTATCTGCAGGTGTCTCTGTATATAGAGATAAGAGCACAACTTTCAGGGTCAGTTCTGTCCTTCTACCACATGGGCTCTGGGGCTTCAAGCTCAGCCTCCTAGGCTTGTTGGCAGGCCTTACCTGCTGAGTCATCTTGCTGGCCTGAAACTAACTTTAAACAACAAATTTATCTTCAGATACACACCATTTCCAATGCACTCACTGAGGGCTAGGACTAGGTCGAGAGGCCCTTTTATAGAGTGGTCTTTGGTCTTGACACATTTATGTGAGCCAATGGGAAAGATGCCCACTCTTGCCCAGAACATGTGGGAGAGGTCTAGCAAGTGTCGCTCACGTCACTGGTGTCACATGTACCTACAGGATGCTCGAGCCAGGGGAGTAGGGCAAGGAATGCTGTGGGGAGTTGGCTGCTAGTGAAGCCACTGGCTGGAGGCCCCTTGCCTTCTTAAGAAATGGGACCCTGATGGACTGAAGGCTGGATGGGATGGGCACAGGAACAACTGAGATGACCTCCTCTGCACCCACTGTGTTTGGAGATTGTCTTTCCTGTGGCAAGCTTCACAATAACTTACAGAGCAACACAAAGGACTTGGGGGCTAGAATGCTGTCTCTGCTCACAGCTCTTCTACAGGAGGAGACACACTAGAAGTTATGGGCGTCTAGAAACCCACGGGTACTTGTTACTACTTTACTTGGACACTCAAGGCTGGAGAGAAAGGACTAAAGCTCTCCACCAAAACCTAGAGCTGACATTCTCACGGGGAACACACCTTCCCAGGCCCTCAGCTGGGGCACATGCAGCTGTGCAGCAGAGCCAACCTCAGGAGGCTTGGTCAAGTGACAGTACCCAGCTACTGAAGTGTTGGTGCCTCCCAATACTGACCTACCAGATTCTAAACGAGAGGTTACCTGAGCTCAGTGGGCCCTGCCCACCAGAATGCCAAGCCTCAGGTGAGAGAGTGCTGTTCGCCAGAGGTTAAAGCCAGGAAAAGGGACCATTGTGATCACTGGGGCAAAACCTCCTCAGAAATGATTAAGGTTCTCTCTAGATGATGGGTCAGAATTCTTCCTGGATGTGCTGTGAAAGAGACATGTAGATTGATGCAGGAAGCCCACCTGGCTCAGGTTAAAGGGGACGGGAAGGGAATAGGACAAGGGCTGTCATTGAATAAAAATTCCATACTCTGGTCAGTTATTTACAATTTGTCAATAACTAAATCACTAGATCAAGAGTTGTGGAAATTATGTGGCAGTTGGCATCTTAGAAAATTCTTAAATCACTTGATAAACATAACCTTTCTGTTACGGATCAAGGGGAAAAAGAGGAATAAAACCTCCAGTTTTTAGGCTTAGACTTGAGAACAACAGAGAACAGGCAGTTTCAAGCCTATGCAATGAGAACCAGGGAGCTGGTGACAGGGGATTGGTCTAACCTGTGCTCAAGGTGGGACTGTCCTAGAGTCCGACAGACAGCCCCTACCTCCCATTAACTCCTTAGGTTGAAAAGGAATTTCATGCTGAAGACTTTTTTTTTGTTTTTTTGAGATGGGCATGGTCACCTGAGAGAGTCTGTCGGCAAGTCTTCAAAGATGGAGACACTGTGTGGCTCAGTACTCTAGAGATATCTGACTTATTACAAGTAGGACCAGTCGACGGCCATCTTTTTACTCTACCAAAGACTGTAGAGGTCACAAGGTCAAAGCACATTCCATTAGGAGAATCAACCTCATTCCCCCAAGGCCACTGGGGAAGCTGCAGCACTATCAATGCATCTGGACTGGGCTCTTGTGTGACAGAATCTTGTAGACATGTGTTGATGGTAAAAGGTTGTTCATTTTGATTCCCAAATTCACAAAATGACCTATGACATCACATCACCACGCAGATTTCCAAGTGGGACTCAGAGCCTCTGGCTGGAAGCTGCTGTCGGCTGCCCAGAGTGTCGGGGCCTCTGACCTTGCTACTGCCCTGCCTTACCACTCTAAGGAGCACGTGTGCAGTGGCTCCTTCCCTCCCTCCCTCTGGGTGGCTTGGTGTTTCAGGTGGAGCTGCTTGCCTCTTATTAGGGCCATGAGGTGACCACAGAGGATAAAAGGTGGCTGATGACCAGAGCCTAGTGCCACTTCCTGACCTTTGGCTTTATCTAAGGCATTTCACAAGGGCTCTGCATACAATTGTCTCTGGAGTCTCTCACACTTGGCTTCCGGGCTGTGGCCTTCCTTTTTTTCTGTGACAATGTATTTTAACTTTGACAGTGCAGCTATGGCTCCAGCTCTAAACACTGGCCTCTCAGGATTGTTTCCAAATCTCATGAGCTCTGAAACAAGAGACCTATGACCTTAGTCCCATGGCAGTGGCAGGTCCTGTGGGTCCAGAAAATCAGCAGAGAACATGCTTGGTGCAGTGGTACTCAGCGGAGTGAGCCCGGAGGATGTGGTGGGCATGGTGATATCTAGCCACTCCATGTTGTCCAGGTTGGAGTCTGACAGGTCAAGAGATAGACAGGGGGTCCCTGACACCAACTGGGCCTCAGAGGTCTCCATGGGAGAGTGAGACTGGTACAGCATGCTGGAATGACTCAGCAAGTCGTTCTGGAGATCCTCGATCAGAGAGAAAGGCTCTCTATCTTCACTGCTGTTCTGCAGTGGGGCAGCGTCAGTGGCCGGGGGCAAAGTTCCATCCAAGAAGGCTTCTAGCTGGTTCTCTAAGCTGGCAGATAAACTGTTCACGGGTTCTAAGGATATAGGTGGTGCTATCTGGACCTGGGGCGGTGGCCGAGACACCACCGTGTTGACTGGCATTGTGCTGATGCTGGCTGTCACTGGTTTCATCTTGGAAATTGGAGACGGCTCTTCTTTTATTGGGAAGGAAATCTCTGTGCAGAAGAATTGAAGGTGTTAGTAAGTATTTGCTGCCATTGAACTATGTTAGTGACTATTCTGACATCCTTTCTTACATCTTAGAGGCAGAGATAGCATGCCCTAATTCTTTTTAATTTAATTTAAAAAAGTCATTATAGTTGGATGGTATTTCAGTTTGTCAATACAGTCTAGAAAGTTACAAAACAGACACAGTACAACTTATCAATGACTCAAGGTTGAAGTCATCTTCTTTGCCATCCTTCCTGAAGGTGAGGCAGGTCAGCTACTGCTCTGAGTTTTTGTTCTGAGTTATCTGAACTTTGGACAATTAGGTAAATAGCTTAGTAAGTACCAATTAGTCATCTAACTTATTTTTAAAAATTAATTTTTCTTATGTATACATGTGTGTGAACATGCTCCTGTGTGTAGAAACTCACAGAGGTGAGGCCAGAAGAGGGCGTCGATCCCCTGAGCTAGCGTTACAGGCACTTGTGAATCCCAAATGGGTGGTAAGAACCAAATTCTAGCCCTCGGCAAGAGCACAAAGTGCTCTTATGTGTTGAATCATCTTTCCAGTCCCATTTTATTTAATTTTTTGTGGCTCTCTGTGTGTAAGGCCGAGATAGATGCAAACATCTTCCTCAGAACTAACTAGCCCTACATTTTGGGACGGGGGTCCTCTCCCCAATGGCTGGCCAGCAAGCCCCAAGGATCCACTTGTCCTCCCCTCCCCAACACCAGGATTATAGGCATACGCTATTGTGTTCTGGGGGAACCAAACTCAGATCCTCAGGCTTGCATGGCACACTGAGGGAGTCATCTCCCTACGTGATCATATTGACTCCTTAATAGGGCAACCAGCAAACCAGCAGACCTTCTGTTACGGACACACTAGTGCTCTCTTAGGTGAATTTTAATAACGTCCTCCACTGTTGTTTTGAGATGAGTTCTTGTTCTGTGTAGCCTTGGCTTTTTTAGAACTCAATATGTGGACCAGGCTGCTTGGAACTTGGAGAGCTCTGCCTATCTCTGCCTCTCGAGTCCTGGGATTAAATGTGTGCACCATCATGTTAGATGCTTTCTCATTTTTCTGAGACTATAGTAGGTGAAAGAATTAATGAACCATAAACGTAAAAGCTCAGTGTATCTGGGTATTTTGTCTGCATGTGTGTCTGTGTACCATGTGTGTGCAGTACTCATGGAGGCCACATGAGGGTGCTGGATTCCTCCTAGGACTGGAGTTACAAATAGCTGTGATTCACCATGTGGGTGCTGGGAATTGAACCTGAATCCTCAGGAAGAGCAGTCATTGAACTACTGAACCATCTCCTCAGCCCCATAGTATTATCACTGGAAAAAAACCTTACTGGACTGAGCAAAAACTGCATGCCTGATTTTTAAATACACATTTATTTTTTAACTCCCAAGTTTTCAGTTTAACATATTCTGAAATACTACTATAGTTCTCAGCAGACTTTCACTTATTCATGTGGCCCACACGCAGATGGCGATGTCCTTCACTACGCCATGGACTCTGCTCAGGGCATCAGCATCTGCCAGATGTTTTCAATACAGATGGAGAAATAGTAATTACTACTTCAAACTCTTGACTTCTTTGACCATAGGACTTTGTGCGTGCACACATACATGTACATGTACATGTGTGCACATAGGTGTGTACATGGTATGCCAGGATGGGCTGCAACTATCCCAGGAAGTTTCTGAAAAACTGATTCTTGCTTACTTGTAAAAGACATGTGAGCTGAGGCAGTTATTTATTTAACTGTTTATTTATTTATTTAGTGGCCAATGTCTGGTTTAAAGACAACATACTGTAAATGATGGCTTACTTTATTTTTAATTATAGTTTATTACTTATGTATGTGCATGCTACCACAGCAAGCATGTGGAGGTCAGAGAACAACTTGTGGGGGTAAGTTCTCTTCCATGATGTGGATTCTGGGTATCAAACTCAGGTCATTAAGCTTGGCAGCAAGCACCTTTACCCACTGAGTAATATTAGTAGCCCCGATGACTTATATGTAGACATACTCTGAATTTTAATAGAACCACCACCAGAGGGAGCCCAGGCTAAGGTACAGGAAAGTTCTTACTCCATGAGATTGGTGCACAGAACATGCTTTGCATGTTTAGCAGAGTTTAGAGCTGGCCCAGGTCTAATGTGTGAGACATCTTTCCTTTTATCCAGGTTACAGCTATGGGGATCTAACATCATGCCATCCTTCACTGTGGAACCAAAGGGCTTTCTTTCCTCTGTTATGTGGTTTAATGGCCTAGCTTGAGCAGGGTTGGAACTGCCCACTGTTAGAACTGGATGTTTCTCAGTTTCCAAGACAACATCTAGCTTTAGAGGAAGGCTGTCCTAGGCCTGTGGTATGACACTTCTTCCCTTGGGCTTGTGTCCAGCCTTTGACCTACCTCCACTCTTTATGAGGATGTCGAAGAGGTCGTCCATCTGCTGACTGTGCACACTGGAAACCTGCAGCCAAGGAGAACAGAGTTAGCCGCCTGCACCAGGGACACTTCACCGAGGGGTCCACTGAGCCTTGGATTTACTCTAACATTTGATAGTCTAGAAAACAGCCAAGCTGCTTGGGAAATGAAGATATTTAAGCCAAAACACCACAGCATGATAGGTCAACTAAGAGTCGAGGAACAAGTCAGCTCTGTGACTTCCATGTGTGCCTTGCTTTTACCGAATGACACTTTGGGAGATTTCTAATACTTTATTCAAAGAGTGTCTGAATCAATTTGCGTTCAGCAAGAATTGATATATCTCAAGATGAGCACACTGTGCACATGTTTTTACCGTTGAGGTTTATTTGACATGTAAGTTACACTTACTGTATGTGGTGGTTTGAATGAAAATGTTCTTCACTGGCTCACAGGGAGTGGCATTATTTGAAGACTAGGAGCCATGGCTTTGTTGGAGTAGATGTGTTACTGGGGGTGGGTTTTTAGGATTTCAGAAGCTCAAGCCAGGCTCAGAGGCTCATTCTTTCCCTACTGCCTGGTGAACCAGATATAGAGCTCTTGGCTACCTCTCTAGCACCATGTCTGCCTTTGCTGCCTTGCTTCTGGCCATGGTGATAATGGACTAAACCTCTGAACTATAAGCCAGCTCCAATTAAATGCTCTTCTTTATAAGAGTTGCCATGGTCATGATATTATCTATTCACAGCTATAGAATCCTAACTAAGACAGCACAGATCATGGAGTTTAATGTTCTAATATGTATGTGTCTATGAACCCATCAACAAGATCATCATTTGTCAACTGGGAAGCCCCTCATCTCTAGGACCCGCTGTCCTTCAGAACACATGAGTTCCTGTCAGTGCCTCAGACATGTTCTTCTTGAGGGTTAAGGTATGGGAGCATTGAACAGATGGTTGTGAGCCTTTATGTGGTTGTTGGAGATTGAATTCTTTTTTTATTTTTTAATTTTGTTTGTTTTTTCTTTTTTCTTTTCTTTTTTTTTTTTTACATTTTTTTAAAATTTTCTTTATTTACATTCCAAATGCTATCCTGAAAGTTTCCTATACCCCTCCCCCCGACCTCTGCTCCCCTACCCACCCACTCCCACTACTTGGCCCAGGCCTTCCCTTGTGCTGGGTCATATAAAGTTTGCAAGACCAAGGGGCCTCTATTCCCAGTGATGGCCAATTAGGCCATCTTCTGCTATATATGCAACTAGAGACACAAACTCAGGGGGTACTGGTTAGTTCATATTGTTGTTCCACCTACAGGGTTGCAGCCCCCTTCAGGTCCTTGGGTACTTTCTCTAGCTCCTCCATTGGCGACCCTGTGTTCCATCCAATAGCTGGCTGTGAGCATCCACTTCTGTGTTTGCCAGGCACTGGCATAGACTCACAAGAGGCCGCAATATCAGGGTCCCTTCAGCAGAATCTTGCTGGCATGTGCATTAGTATCTAGGTTTGGTGGCTGAAGATGGGATGGACTCCCGAATGGGGTAGTCTCTGGATAGTCCATCCTTTCATCTTAGCTCTAAATTTTGTCTCTGTACCTATATCCTTTCTTGAGTATTTTGTTCCTTATTCTAAGGAGGAATGAAGTATCCACACAATGGTCATCCTTCTTGGTTTTCTTCTGTTTTGCATAATGTATCTTGGGTATTCTAAGTTTCTGGGCTAATATCCGCTTATCAGTGAGTGCATATCTAGTGACTTCTTTTGTGATTGGGTTACCTCACTAAGGATGATATCCTCCAGATACATCCATTTGCTCAAGAATTTCATAAATTCATTGTTTTTAATAGCTGAGTAGTACTCCATTGTGTAAATGTACCACAGTTTCTGTATCCATTCCTCTATTGAGGGACATCTGGGTTCTTTCCTGCTTCTGGTTATTATAAATAAGGCAGCTATGAACATAGTGGAGCATGTTTCCTTATTACCAGTTGGAAGATCTTCTGGGTATATACCTAGAAGAGGTATTGCTGGATCTGCCGGTAGTACTATGTCCAATTTTCTGAGGAACCACCAGACTGATTTCCAGAGTGGTTGTACAAGCTTACAATCCCACCAGCAATGGAGGAGTGTTCCTCTTTCTCCACAACCTCGCCAGCATCTGCTGTGAATTTTTAATCTTAGCCATTCTGACTGGTGTGAGATGGAATCTCAGGGTTGTTTTGATTTGCATTGGGGATTGAATTCTTAGGACCTCTGCTCACTCTGGTCAACTCCGCTCGCTCAGTCCCTGCTTGCTCTGGCCCAAAGCTTCAGTTATTATTATACATAAGTACTCTGTAGCTGACATACCAGAAGAGATCTTATTATGGGTGGTTGTGAGCCACCATGTGGTTGCTGGGATTTGAACTCAGGACCTTCAGAAGAGCTGTCAGTGTTCTTACCCGCTGAGCCATCTCACCAGTCCTACATTTAGTATTTTAAAAAAAATCCCGTGTCTGTTTACATTTATAAAGGATGGAAGCACAGGGGAACCCCTATCTCAGCTTGGGGTTCATCTCACTAGTGACTTTCCTCCTCCTGACTGTCAGGAGAGGATGCCAACTGGGTTGTTCTCTCAGGTGAATGGCTCTGGGTTAGCAGGCAGCTGGCTTGGGTTAGCTTCAGCTTTGAAATGCTCCTGGGGTAGACAGCTCAGTCTCAGTCTGTCTTATGTCTTCAGCTAGGCTACTATGTATCTATGCCAAGTCTCTGTGGCTTGGGGCTCAGGTGGGGCTATGGACACAGAATTTAGGACTTGTCTTGATTTTTCTCATCAGTAGCTCACAGCTCATTCCCATGGCTTGCAGGCCATAGCGACAATCACTTTCTACCAGAAACCCCGACTATTAGCAAGATTCCCCGGCGAATGTAGTGGAAAGAGAAAACTCACGCTGTGTCACTCTCTGCTGAGTGCTGAGCACACTATCTCTGCTTCCATATGATGACCACAGTTTATAGCTGCTACCCTTGGGAGGGTGGAGCCAGCAGGGCCCACTCAGTCCCTGGTGGAGCTGAAGTCTTTCCCAGTAGGACTGAAAGGGGCTGATACAGAACTAGCAGTCTCAACCTAGGAACTGAAGCCAGTGACATGCAACTCCAGGACTCGCGCTGGCTTCTGTTGGTATGTGCTTCATCAGCTGGGCAGTGCCAGTGAGCCTGTACATGGGAGGCATGCTCCACAGTAAGGGCTGCCTTCTTGCTGTCACTAAAGCCACCTGGCAGTTCACTTTACTCCCTGGGGAAGAGATCCCATTTCCAAATGGACCTGAAAAGGATCCATTGGTTTAGATTCTTATTGTAGTGTTTAAGCTTTTATTATTATTATTATTATTATTTTATTTTTTGGTTTTTCGAAGACAGGGTTTCTCTGTGTAGCC
>NC_034601.1:9390312-9393084 GCF_900095145.1 Mus pahari | reverse complement strand
TTTTAAATCTGTTTTTTTCCTTACAGGTGAGGTCTCTGTTGATTTTGGGATGTTCAAAATTAGGAAAGCTGTCTTTCCTCTGCAACCTGTACACTATAGCAATCATCATTGTGCATTTCTTCATCCTTCATGCCTTAGACAGCAAATACAGCAAGATACCATGTGTCCCTGACAAGTACCCAGAGTACGGGCACGGGCTGCACACAGGTCTGTCCAGTTGCTGGGAGTTCTTGCATGGATCCACTGTGTCCTCCTGTCAGGTCTATCCCTCAGGTCCTCTGGGAGGCTGTGATCCTTTCTCACAAGGAAGTCCTCAGCTGTGAAAGGGAGCTTTGGAGAGGTAGGGCTTGGAGGAGTTTGTAACTGAGAGCTCTCACTCTGCTCACTGGACCCAGGAGGGCTCCAAGCAGACACACATCTCGCCTGAGACCCCACCATCACTGTGGCTCCCAACAGCTGCTGTAGGCAAGTGTTCAAGGCTTAGAGTCTTCATAGGTCAATTAGAAACAGCTAGATAAGCCAGGACAGCCAGGGCTATACAGAGAAATCCTGTCTCGAAAAGCCAAAAAAAAAAAAAAAAAAAAAAAAAAAAAAAAAAAAAAAAGAAACAGCTAGATAAAATATAAAGCTGTCATCTCTGTGTTTTAACAGAGGACTGGGCACAATTTGAGGAAGCCCTGAAACGTGCAGGGGTATGACTGTGACCACACTCACCTCTGGAAGGGCTGGCTGGGTGCTGCGTGTCTGCTTGATGGCTTCCTCATATCGAGGTGGATCTTTTGTCTTCGTGACTGGGGTTGCAAACAAAGAGTGCTGGACAACAAACTGCTGGGGTGGGGGTGGTGAGCTAGGCTGCATCAAACAAGGGAGAAAGACTTGTTAGTTCCGGGCCAGCCATGTGTCCTGCAGTGACTCAAATGTGCTGTTCTATCCATAGTGCCTCAGAATCCCAAACACTGTGCAGCTGACAACTGGTGGCCGAGCAGGAATGTAAGTCACTGTCTGTTCATCCTGCAGAACCAGCACTGGTCACAATACATTACAGGTGCCAGCATGACTGTAGGGCAGCCAGCATGACTGTAGGGCAGCCAGCAAGACTGTAGGGCAGCCAATATGACTGTAGGGCAGCCAATATTACTATAGGGCAGCCAGCATGACTGTAGGACAGAGAGTATGACTGTAGGACAGCCAGCATGATTGTAGGTAGCCAGCATGACTGTAGGCAGCCAGCATGACTGCAGGGTATGACTGTAAGGCAGCCAGTATGACTGTAAGGTAGCCAGTACAACTGTAGGGAGCCAGCATGACTGTAGGCAGCCAGCACGACTATAGGACAGCCAGCACAACTGTAGGGAGCCAGCATGACTGTAGGGAGCCAGCATGACTGTAGGGAGCCAGCATGACTGTAGGGTAGAGAGTATGACTGTAAGGCAGCCAGTACAACTGTAGGCAGCCAGCATGACTGTAGGGTAGAGAGTATGACTGTAAGGCAGCCAGCATGACTGTAGGGAGCCAGCATGACTGTAGGGCAGCCAGCATGACTGTAGGGAGCCAGCATGACTGTAGGCAGCCAGCATGACTATAGGGCAGCCAGCACGACTGTAGGACAGCCAGCAGGACTGTAGGGCAGCCAGCATGACTGTAGGCAGCCAGCATGACTGTAGGGCAGCCAGCATGACTGTAGGGCAGCCAGCATGACTGTAGGCAGCCAGCATGACTGTAGGCAGCCAGCATGACTGTAGGCAGCCAGCATGACTGTAGGCAGCCAGCATGACTGTAGGCAGCATACAGCACTGTAATGCTGGTGTCACTATGACTTACCTTGCTGGCTAGGCTAGGCCCATTTTGCAGTGGTGCAAGCGGGGAACTTCTGGACTGAAGAGCAGGGTTAGAGGTCTTACTGACGAAGGGCTGCTGGTTCGTTGGGCCAGGCTGCCTCTGATACTGAAGAACTGTGTTTGCTGCTGAGTTTGTGAAGACCTGTGACAGTGAATTTAAGAAACCCATGTTTTAGAGCAGAGGCTCACAACTCCACCTTCTAGGTTAGTGGGACACAGGCTCTCTGCTGGGAGCTTTCTCCTCTGCCAGGAGCATGAAGGCAACCTTGGACCGTGGGAGACAAGAAGGCAGCTGCCAACAGGACTAGATCTGCAGACACTGGTGGAGTTTGGGTGCCATGTAGACAGTATCTTATGGGAGATGGCTAAAGCAGTTTTCCTTGCTCACTGAGGTGATCTGATCCCCTGCCTGGATATAGGGTTCTGCCTCCCACCCACGTACATCATCTCTTTGGATATCTCAGGATGTTGCTCTCTCTGCCCCATCACTGATCCAGCTCAGAGGGTGGCCTGCATGGCTCTGTACTCAGTGCAGCCTTCTTTGTAGCTTAGACCCATAGAGTCACTTGCAGACCTCTTCCCTCAGCATTTTCCAGTTCATTAATCCTGCTCCTAGACTTCCTCTGCTGCTACCACTGGGAGGGTGCCGCTCAAGCCCTCCCAGCAACATGGCTGTCACGTGGGCAGCAATCATGCCTCACTCCTTCTAAAGAACCACTGTTTGTGTCAGCAGGCCAAAGGGAGACCAGTGTCCACGGAGCTCCATGAAGAGGCACAGTGTGAACGAAGTTTATAAAGGGCTACATCCTTCAGACAGTACTGTGTCTTCCAGGGTTTGGCTTCATCACCAAAATGAGAAGTTTACTTTATTTGTTTGTTTGTTTTTTTCGAGGCAGGGTTTCTCTGTACAGCCCCGGCTGTCCTGGAACTCACT
>NC_034601.1:9374165-9390187 GCF_900095145.1 Mus pahari | reverse complement strand
GCCTCTGCCTCCCGAGTGCTGGGATTAAAGGCGTGCGCCACCACGCCCGGTGAGAAGTGCACTTTATATCACCAATGTCCTCAAACCAAGTAGCCCCTCCCTGATGTCACCATGGGCAGATACGTCTTTCTTCTGTTAGATTTATTTGTCTATGTAGAGGTATTTTGTGTTGCACGTATATCTGTGTATCAGGTGTATGCCTGGTGCCATGGAGATCAGAAGTGGGTGTCAGACCCCCCTTGGACAGCTGTAAATTGCCATGTGGATGTTGGGAATTGAATTTGGAAGCGTACTCTGTGCTCTTAATTACTTAGGCAACTCTCCAGCCCCAGTGTAAACATTTCTTACCATGAGAGTATGTGAGTGCACTCTCCAAATGTACTTACTGTTTGAGTCTCCTTCTATGTGGCAAACATCAGTTTATGGAAATAATGACTCCTAATTCCAGGATTCTGAGAAGTGAGAAAGCCTAATTTATACTGTCTATCACTTGGGCCTGTTTTCCCTAGACTGAAGAAAGTTGAGCCTCCTTTAAACTTAGAGAACTACACTGAAGTGGCATTTGTGGTTTCTCAGCTTGGCCGTGTATGACCGTTTTCCCTCTTCACTCATATCAATGCTGCTGTTGAGAAGCGGACCCTCTGTTGTCTCAGCTCCCGTGGTTCAGGATTACCTAAGCTTACAGATGACAGAGCCTAATTACCTGTTCAAGATCAAAGCTCAGTCTAGCTAAGACCCGGGATAAGATCATCTGATTGAGGCCTTAAGGTTACATCTTTTTCTCTTTTTTCCCTTTTTCTGAGAAAGAGTTTGCCTATGTAGCCTAGGCTGTCCTCAGCTTTCCCAGTGATGGCATGTGACACCGGACCTCAGCTCTTTCTCCATGATGTGGCACAGACTCTTATAGATGAAAACATATAAAGTTCTAACTTGAGAGAGAAATCCCAGAAATATCTTTTTTATCTTCAACTACCTTTCCCCATGGAACAGCACATTTAATTAGAAAAGAAATATACCTCAAAATTTAATAAATCTATCCTACCAGAATTATAAAAACAAGCTCTGGGAACTTCCCTGGCAAAGGCTTGGACTATTTAACCATCTAAGGGACTGCCCCAGTCCCAGCCCAAGTATCTGTGCTCTAATAGCTTTGGATCCAAGGTTTGCTCTATGGCAGAGGACTGCAGCCTTCCCAAAGGACACGGGGATGATGCTCACTGACAGGGGAGAGGTGACAGAAAAGACCAGCACTAGTCTCTCACTGTAAGCATCCCACCTTTCTGACTGGCTGCGGCTGGCCCAGCACGCGCTGCGGGAAGGCTTCCTGCTTCTGAGGCGGTGCTGAGGTCAAGGCCGAGGGCAGGGCTGCCGCTGGGGCTTGTGTGGCAGCAGCTACATGAGGCTGAGCCGGAACTCTTCCTTGTGCTGGGGTCTAGGAAGAAAATAAAAATTAATCTTAGTGTAAAGAAGCACATCTGGAATTGAGTTTATGACGCAGTGTAACTGTCTGCTTTGGGATACACAGCTAAGCTGACATGACACAATGGTTATAGTCACACACTTTGGTCCATCTGTATACATCTGATCTTTAGCAATTTTTCTCTTTCTCTGTCACCCCTCTCTACTTCTTTGGAGACGGGACTAGGGTTCAAAATTGTCTAGCTTCCTGAGAAACACAGTGCTTCATTATGTACAGTCACCGACCCAAACAACATACTGGGACTTGTATCAAGTGAGTGAGTTCGATGACAATCCTAAATCAGTGACAAATGGCAGACAGCTGTCTTTTTAACCTCACTGTTCCTTAAGGTGGCTAAGATTTCACTTGAAAAGTTTTGAAAGCCGATAATGGAAACAAGACAGCTCTACACACTGTAACCCATGATACCTAACAGCCTACAGAATTGCTTTTAAGCTTGTAGTATACACAGTCTAGGAATAGCCAGAGATGCTGGGCATACAGCTGTATACAGGACTAGTAGAAAACAGGTTTTCTTCTTGTATCAATGGCAACAGAGGATTTGGATCCACTGGCAACCCAATACACATCTAGAATAGATTTCTAACTCACGCGTACTCTGCATACCTCTGCCCAGAAAGCAGGGGTGTCAGATTGCTGTACACTTGTTGAGGGTGTTTAGGTACTGACTCCTGCCACAGGTTCTGGGCAGATTAAAGCTGAATCACTGGATCAAATGGCTTGTTTTCCTTATGACCACCTCTGGGTAAGGTCCGCCAGAAGTGCACTATACAGCAAGAGAGCCAATCTGCAGGTCTCTGCAGCCAAGACAACCCCACTTCATGTTTTCCTCAGCTGAAGCATTCTTATATAAATGGCACCTCTCAAGAACAGGCATATGACACCTGCCACCATCCCCAGCTAGAAGACATGGGATTACAAGTCATATCTGTCTCCGGAATCCTAGAAATGGAATGTCACTTGGAACCAGGGCAGAGAGTGAAGTATTCAAGGTACACAGCCTATGATAATGTCATTAATCTTTAAATATGTATTTTTAGGTCTGTGTGCCTTTGTGAGTTTTTGTTCACATGTGTGCAGGTTCCCAAAGAAATCAAGAGGGCATAGGATCTCCTGGAACTGAAATTAGACAGTTGTAACCTGCCTGATGCGGTTGCTAGGAACTGAACCTGAGTCTGCTTTGAGAGCAGCATGTGCATCCAAGAGAACAGGGAATGGAACAGGAGGCCACCCTGCTGGGTTTTATGAAGTAAACACAGTGCTAGCCAGACCAACCCTTCCTCCTCCCCCACACCAACACCACACCCCCTGAAACTGCAGCCCACAGTAGCTGCACGACAACAGCTCAGAGATGGCTGCGGTATTTTCTGTCAGGCAACACTGTGAAGCACACTTCGTACCTGGAGTTGGAGGCTGCCTACTGGGAGTTGCACTGAAGTAACATTTGAGCCCTGGATGGACACTGGCAGCAGCAGCTGAGTTGTCTGTGTGGTCAGTAAGGCCTGAGGCTGAGCAACAAGGGCAGGTGGCTGTCCCTGGGAACTAAGGTAGAACTGTGAGACAACGTTCTGCTGCTCTGCTTGGGCCATGGGGACCTCTTGCTTGACGACCACAGCCTTTTTGGCAACAAGGGTCTGGCTACCTGTGGAGATGGGCTGGCCTACAGAGTGGCCAGGTACTGTGATGGGCTGCTGGGGGCTGGAACAGTCAGGGAGTGAGGCCTCATCCTTGATGGAGGACCCAACACTGCCATGTTTCGGATCTGATGTATTAAAGGGATGTGGGGGGCCACTGGGCTGAGGATCTGGCGGTCGCTGCTGCCCACGTTTTTCCACCTCAAGCTGCATCTTGAGGACCTCCACAAGCTTCTGCTCTTGTTCCAGTTTCCTCTTCAGCTCTTCAATCTGCTTCTCTTTCTCCTGAAGTTTGCGGTCCTTCTCAGCAGCATCCAGTTCTAGAGTTGACAAGGTGCTACTGGAGGGGCTCAGGCTGTCATCATGGCTCGCCACCCTCAGGGGAGATGAACACAAGAACTGGGAAGGTGACATCATAGTCATGATCTCTGTGAAGGTGTCTGTCATGTTTGTGTCATCGGTACTGAGACTGGACTGCTCAGAGGGTGATGGGGAGATGGGCAGAGGAGAATGGGCATTTTCAACATGGGACACAGTGCTGGGTGCAGAAAGTGCCAAGTCTGCCTTGAAAGTGGACACAGAGCTTGTTACAGCATTATGCAGTGTTGTGACTGGCAGTGCCACTGTGACCTCTGGGTTACTGGTGACAGGGTTACTGGTGACAATGGCTGCTGATGACACTGCCACGATACTGCCAGTGGCAAGGTTACTACTGGTCACTTCCTGGTAGGGTTTCAGGCGTTCAATGAGGTCTGGTTTAGTTCCTGACACTGGCAGACCCCTCAGTTTGAGTTCTGTCTTCAGCTCTGACACCTGGAGGCAAAAGCAGATCGGGTGCTTGGTTTTAGGAGTCTCCCACACATAAACACCAGAACATACCTCCGTGGCCCACAGAGGGACGGTGACACTCCCAATAGATGTCTGGACCTGACATATAAACAGACTTTCTCCATTTGTACACACTGTGATAACTTAAGTCTACAGAGGAGGCACGGAAGCCTGCGAGCAGTAACTAGAAATCAGGTGATATTGCAGTAATTACTACAGAGAAGTGATCTCTTCTCAGGGTGCTCGAATGAGGCACATGGTCAGTAACGGAGAATTAGTACCAATTATTTGAAATCTAACACCTAAGGGAATAAAAGGAAAACACTTCCATAAAGGGTGCCGGTACATTGCTAAAGTTGTCCATCTATAGACAACTGGCACATGATAGGCAAACCTGGCCACCTGCTCATGTGCAAGGAAGGCACTCAGGGGTGAGGAGCTAGAGGTGGAGTTGTCACCTTTAAGTCATCCAAGCTGGAGGGCAGTGGTCCTGGTCTCCTTGCCGGCATGCTGCTGGTGCTGCTGCTGTTACTGCTGCTGCTGTTCTTGTCAGTTCTTCAAGAAAAAAAGAAATCAGAGCTTACGTCAAGCTCGGTCTAGGTTTCGGTCTATAAGCAATCTGTCAGCTTACATGGAGAATCAACTGTGGATACAGACGGGAAAACTCAGTATTGTGGAAATGTCAACTGCACCCTACTCCACTCAAATCCCTAGAAGCTCCATCTCTGTGTGGAGGACATTTAGAAGGCCACTCTGTGCTCTATGCAGAAAGGGCAAAGGACTGGGATCGGCTCAGGTGCCCTTGCAAGGAGAGCCGTGGCGTATGCTGCCCGTTAGCGGCGACCATGGTCACAGCAGCGCCTTTCAGCACTTCCTGATGTGATGCAGTTAAAGCTTAGAAATGAAGTTCTCCGAGGTTTGGGTGAAATGATGAGAGTCTTCTGTCTCATCTTAGAGTTGTAAGAACCCTATCTGTGCTCCTTGTTTTACTGTCAGTCAATATTCTCCCCACAGGGAGCATTCCTGGGTATTTTCTGAATCAGCCTTGCCATGAAGTTTGAGTAACAGCTATATTGTGCTTTCCCATCTCCACACGCTGATATTTTAAGCATGTGCTTCACATTATGGTTGCCATTACCAATGAATGGATTTAGTCTTCATCATGACATCTTTATCTTAGGAGAAGCAAACTGATAATCACTCCCCTACGAGGAGCTATTATTTTATAAAAGCATCTTTTAGTGGGTTTCCTAAGAAGCTAGCCTGGCCTGTCGGGCCAGTGGGGCCCAGTCTTACTCAACAGCTCACTCAGAGTGTTTTCTAATGAAGCTTCCTGTCTTTTTTAGTCTTCTCTCCAGGTGGGTTAAGTGCCAAGTGAAAGATGGGGTTTCCTATTCAGAAAAAGCATACTGGGGTAAATATTTAAAACAATTTTCAGTCAATGAGTTGAGGGTACAAACTTGTCTGCTCTGGCCCTAAGGCCAGGTTTCAAGCTGTACAGATGCCATCCTTCTCTGGTCCTGGGCATGCAGACCATTCCCTGTACATCGTGTCTGACCCATCCTGTCACTACCTCATCATGGCCCCTCTGCCCCTGAACATTTCCAGGCTCCTGCACTATCAGCATCCAACTGTTGTCTTTAATGATCCAGTCTTACCCAGTTCCCACTGTCTAAGACACTGCACTGTCTGCCACGTGGAACAGAGTCTACTGCGGACAGCTCTCTTTACTTACTGCCTTTCACCTGTCTTAGGAACTGATTATGGTCCCCACCAGACAGCTGTCTCAGCACCCTTGCTGCTGCTCGTCTTTCCCTGTTTGGAAGAGCCTTCCATGTGGAACTTTCCACAAACCTTCCCCTCATTCCTCCCTTTCTGCCCTTGTGTCTTCCCTGCAGGTGGGTATGCATCCTGAGGGGTTTCTCACAGCAGTTGATGCTGATGGGTCCCGAATAGTTGTGAAAGGCTCAGAGACCAGATGGCAGGCCACAAGGGCTGTGGGATTTTAGACACTGTGTGGTGAGTCTGGTCCACAGCCAAGTGAGCAGAGTACTTGGACATACCCAACCTTCTGTAACTTGGGATCCTCCCAAAGTCGGGACACAAGCCACGGCAGGACGAATCCCTGAGCACAGCTTACTTGATGGGTGCAGGTAGGATGGTCTGGTAGTTGTAGTGCTGCTGCTGCTGCTGCTGCTGCTGCTGGCTCAGGATCTGCAGTTGTAGGAAGAGCTGCTGCTGCTGGAGCAGGCGGGCATAGTTGGAGTCCATCTGCGGCTCGCTCTTCTCCCCTTTCTGGTTGGGTGGGATGTACTGGTGGTACTTAAGCTTCTTCACTCGGGGCTTCGGATCTTTGCATTTTTTGCTGCGGTGTTTGTCGTTTGGATTCTTGGGGTGGCTTTGCTGATTTTGGAGGAAATAATAAAAAGGAGACCATTTTAAGACATGTCAGAGTAACATGGACTGAATCTGCCTGTTGATCAGTGTTGAAAGTGCAAAGGAACTTTTATATATTTGACAGTGTAGGAAATGTCTGTTCCTGATATAACTATGTAGTACCCTTGCTTAAAGCAAGAGTTTCAAACTTACTGCTAATAAACCCATCTATCTATTTGTGGAGGGGGTGCGGGTCAGTCCAGGAGAGTGAAACATACATGATAGCATGTCTTAGTGACTCACAAGTAAGACAGTAGAGTGCCTTAGACCGTCCTGCGTGGCCTTGGCAAGGAATACATGAAATACATTTCAGGAACCACTGACCTGGCCTGTAATTCCAGCACTCAGGAAGGAGGAACAGGAGGATCAGGAGTTCAAGGTCAGCCTTGGCTACAGAGGCTGAGGCCAACCTAGGTTACATAAGACTCTATCTCAAAACAAAGAACCACAAGACAAATGCAGGCTTAGCTTGATTTAAAGATTTTCATTCTACGTGGCTCCCTTGGCTCAGCCAAGATGCTTGGTCTGGCACTGCCGATACAAGTAACAGACATCTACTCTGGGCTTCCTGCATCGAGACACAGAGATACTCGTGTATAGTACCTTCTATAAAAAGCAGGTTGTATACTGCAAGTGTAATAAGGAAATGATTAATGTCACTATTACAGTGTGACATTAAAAAAAAAAATAGCTATGGGCACATTCCTTTCATCCCAGCACTCGGGAGGCAGAAGTAGTCAGATCTCTGTGAGTTCAAAGCCAACCTGGTCCTGGAGTGAGTTCCAGGACAGGCAGGGCTATTCAGTGAAACCCTGTCTGGAAAAACCAAAGACCAAAACCAATCAACTAATCAACCAACCAACTAACCAACTAATCAACCAACCAACTAACCAACCAGCCAACCAACCAACCAACCAACCAGCCAACCAATCAGCCAGCCAACCAACCAAAACCACCACCACTACCAAACACAAACAAACAAAAATACGGGCTATGGAAAAATAAGTAAATGCTTCCTTCTAGTGAGAATAAGATAGTTTTAAGGAAAATAATTCAAAATACTAAGTGTTCAGGCTTGGTCTGTTGCTATGTATTGTAATACTAAATTGTATACCAGCAGGCCTATGCCTACAGTGACTTCTCAAGTTTACATAAGCTTTTGTTGTGCAAACACTGTTCTTTGATTAAAAACCATTGGTTAAGTAACCTTGGCTACAGCTAATTACTGGAGGAATTTAGGTTTGGAGTGACTTGGTTGGGGGACACAGCCTTGAGAAGAGGAGAAGGAAGTCGCCATGAGGGCAGATGGGTGATGAGCACACAGCCAGGAGAAACAGCAGGTATCTGGGGTACACTGTGGGGGAGGTAGCCAGGTCAGCAGGTAGAAGAGTAGATTAGGGGTAACCCCACTAATTGTCAAGGCCAAATAAAGTAACCAGAGTCTGAGTCACATTTATTTGTAAGCTAGTGGATAAGCTTAGATACTCTTGACCTGTCTTATGATTGACAAAGCAACTTTTCCTGCATTGTTCTTTTCAGTTTCAAAATCACCAGACCATTCATTCTCTGCCTTTTGGTGTCCATACTACAGCTTCATCTGAAAAGGAAACCAATAAAAACCCGATACAAGCCAAGTTTGTTTCGCTTGTCCTATTCTGGTCTATTTTTGTTTTATCTTATCTTATTATTCTTTAGATGCCTGTTTCTAATGAGAGACAGAAAGAGTTTAGGGAGGAAAGATGGGGAGAATCTTGAGGAGTTGGGACAGGGGAAACTTTGATTGAAATATATCATTTGAAAATCATCTATTTTCAATAAAAGAAAGAAAAAACACAATAAGACAAAGAACAAAATGAAACAAAACAGTGGGCTGGAGAGGTGGCTCAGCTGTAAAAGTACTGGCTGCTCTTGCAGAACACCTGGGTTTTGGAGCACTCCCATGGTACACATATATACATAAAGATGAATACTCATACAAATAAAAGATAATGAAAAGCCCCAGACAAAAGAGGACATCATTCCTAAGCTGCTTTAGTCACAGACAACTGACCAGATCTTCTGAATCAGCAACATATACATGTTCCTAACCAGAGACTGACCAGATCTTCTGAATCAGCAACATATACATGTTCCTAACCAGAGAAGCTCTAGAGCAGAGACTGAAACTGTTAATGCACTTGGGCACACCCTTCCTGTTGAATGCCAGTGTAAAGCGTATGCTCACTAGGAAGGCACCTTCCTCTGCCTGCACAGACTACACGGCATGAGAGAATGGTTTGTAGCATGACTTCTATAGCAGGGTTGCAAACTGCTAATGGAAACAGGCTGATTGAGTCACAAGAGCTCAGTGTGCATCTTTTCCATAAATCTGTGCTTGGGACATCACACAGTGCACTTGAAACTGGTGGCTGTGGTGGGAGCAGGTACCCCGTAGAAACTGGCAAGGTTGTAACTTGCCTTTCAGCCGGCTCAGCTATCACACACCCTCCAGCACAGCACTCAAGCCTCCCTGCAGGAGTCCTTGATGGCCCTCCCTCTGCCTGCCCTGAGACTACACAGTCATCCTTGGTGCTTCTTCCCCAGAGTCACAGCCCTTCCTAAAAGGAAACACTAGGGAAGCAGAGGAGGAGAGAGTTGACAAGGACAGTCTAGCATCCTGGCTCTTTTAGTGCCATTCAGGGATACAGGGGGTGGAGATACTGCAATATCTGATGGGAAGTGACTTTGCTGATATTCCTGGTTCCAGTACTAAGCTGGGGAAAGGTGTCCTGGAGTTCGATTCCCACTGCCTCAGAAAGCCTTGGTGGGAAGCTGGGAGAGAAGACTTTACTCATCTGAAAGGCATGCCTTTGCCCTATAACTGAGTGCTGCCTGACCATCAGGGCAGGAAAGGCTGGAGCAGAACCTGGGAGACTGAACCTTTCTGGCCACGCCACTTCTTAACTTATTTGAGGATCAGTTTCTTCATGATTGCAAGGTTACTTAACATTAATATCCTACATAGTTCAAGAGCTCTGAGACACGTATGCTGCCAATTTTAGGAAGAGCTACCTATAAAATGATTAAATTATTCCTTGCTCTCCTACCATTTTATTATAGGACTTTAAGAACTTTTAAAATGTACTATATATCTAAGTTTCCCCCCCTCCTTTGATATTTATTTCTAACTGAATTATTTCAACCAAGTGCACTTTGGGGAACAGTACCATGAACTGGGCTTCTCTGAGAACAAACCAAGTTCTTCTGGCCAAATGGCTACCCCAAAACCTTTCCAGAGTTTCTGAGCAGCATACACTCTCATCTGAACACCAGAGAGATT
This sequence comes from Mus pahari, assembly GCF_900095145.1. Lineage (NCBI taxonomy): Eukaryota > Metazoa > Chordata > Mammalia > Rodentia > Muridae > Mus > Mus pahari. The sequence continues at coordinate 9,380,490 of NC_034601.1, read as the reverse complement.
CTTCACTTTGTGCATAAATTATTCCCAAAGCTGGCTGTAATAAAAGACACCCATGTGAGGTTGTACCTCCAGTGCTGTACTGAAGCAAGTCATCTGAGTGTGCTCAGTGGGCAGGGCTGCTGATGGAAGGATTCCTGAAGTGTGCCTCATAGCACACCACTTCATACAAGCCAAGCTCTCTTACCATTTTTCTGTTACCATGAGGACAGGTCATGTGTTGACTCAGCCTATCAAGCACTACAGTTTAGTTTTGAAGGACCTGGTTAAAAGCATGTGGGAGATCAAGACACAAGCTTCTGTTTAGTGTCCACAGGCTTGAGACAGGGCCACTGAGTGGAGCCTTGGGTACCCACCTTCACCAGCATTGGGCCAGACTTCGCTGAGGACACAGTGTTTGTAGGGAGGACGGGAGCTGTAGACCTTGTGGGAGGCTGGTCTGCAGTTAGAGGGGTTTTCAAGAATTCAGGAACTGCTGGGGACACTGAGGTAAACTGTTGGGAAAGGCAGAAAAAGACAAGGTCATGAGATCAGTGACTGTAAGAGGACTGGAATTACTGAATACCCCTTCCTGACTGTCCAGTACAAAGTGGTCAGCCTCAAACTATACTCACACAAACAACAGAAATGGACTCAGCAGGCTGGTTTTATGTTTGTACATACCTGCATACACATGTACATATATGTAGTAGTGATAAAGCATAAGAGGCTCTCAATTTGAGAGTGGGGGGATATTGGAGGGGCTCGAAGGAGGAGAGGGAGGGTAAGTGATACAATTCTATAAATGTATAAAAACTTACAAATATTAAAAAATAAAAATAAGTCTACAAACATGAAACAAAGAAAAATATACTATTGTGCCTAGGATCCAAAGGAATTACAGATTTAATCTTGATGAAGCAGGTTATTTACCAGTTACCTCTGTAGCAATGGAGACCTGAAACTAAGTAAGGTCAGACTGATATATGGTAGTGGTTTTATTTTTTTTCCCCCTCAAAAATATGGTTAGAACCATTCTTATTTTGGAAAAAAAAGTCAAGACTCATAAAAACACCCAAAACAATATATGGCATTTCTAAAGTTTTCCTGATAGACAGGGTCTGGCCTCTCAGAGAATGGACGTGCTCTGTCCCCCTGCAGCTGGCAGCACCCCAGTGAAGACTTCTGTCATCCCCAGGGCCTTCACTGTGCTGCACACCTCAGACTTCTGCCTCGGAGCTGATGCTAACTGACCACATCCATGTGTCTTTCAAAGGAGCAGCTGAATAACACATCCCCAGAAGACAGTCTCACTGCAGCCTGGAGCTTCTCTTACAGATGCTGCGCTTTGTCCTTAGAGAGCAGCAGCATGGAGCTGGGGTGAGGTGGGAGTCACAAGAAGCCACAGAAGGTCTCACTCCTCACTAGTACTTCACTTCACATGTGACAGTGTCACCATCACGTGTCAGTGCCATGTGCTGTGGCTTCAACTTCAGGAACAACAACCCAGACCTGCCCTTTCAGTTCCTTAATAACCCTCAAATACATTATAGCATCAATCAAAATCAGTTCTCTTGTGGCAGTATTTAAAATAGCAAACTGTTTTTCTCTTCCTTAAATACGCAACCTGAGAACCTGGAGTACTATTAGCAGCAACAACTGTGAGACCTGGGGGGAATAAGCAATAAACATTTGTTTAATTGATGAATAGCGCTGTTGTGGCTTTTCCTCAGCAGTCACCCTCAAGCCCAGCTGTGCCTGTGTGAGCACAAGTCCACAGCTCTCTCCTTAAGGTTAGCTCCTGTTATTCATTTCAGCTTATGATTATTAATGTTAAGATACTGTAAGGAACTCTGTAAAGAAAGCTGTGCTCAGTTTCATTTCATCCAGAATGGCTTCTAGGGACCTGCCCTGTGTTCTTCAATACTGAGATGTCTGGCTCCCGGACAAACCTGTGGCCAGCCAAGTAAAAGGTGGCACTTCCTTATGGGACATGGCTTTATGTTATTAGTTATTATCTAGAAAGAAGTATCTCTGGGTGGTCTTACAGGGAGCAGTCTTTGGCTCTTGTATAATTGGTATATGAAGTAGAATCAAATGCTTAAATTTTGAATTACATATCTATGTTCATACATTCTGCCTGGTGAGCTGATCAGCACAGGCAGTCATAATATATTTGAGAGTAAAGTGTTAAAAACTTGAAGGGTCATCATAGCATGGGGATGCTCATGAGGATGTCTTCTGGCCTACATCCTAGGCTGTGCCTCCTTTAGCCTCTAAAGCAGATGCTGTCTTCTCATTACCTCTATTTCAATGTGACTGTTATCCAGAAAAACTACAAGACTAACTCCCCTGAAATACAGTGGTTGTTCACTGCACCTAATGAGAAGGTAGACAAGTTGAAAGGAGAGATCCAGAGTTGCCTAAGCATTCTCTCATGCTTTGTAGCATGTCTTCAGAAGGACCCAAAACATCCTCCCAAATGACACCCAGATCATTTCTAGGCGTTAGGCTCCAATTAGGTAAACTCTCCAAAGAATCCAGGTGCCAGGGTTCTGAAATAACCATGTTCTAAAAGGGTTGAAAATATGCAGGTCACACAGGACACTTTCTCTGCTCTGAGCAATATGACATCACTTTATAAAGAATGCTAGGTGAATGTCTAAACTGACACCGAAACCCACATTCATTTTGTGAATTTCTGACTTTAATTATACAGAATTATTTTCCTAAAGAATAAACAGAAGTTGCAGACCTGACTTTCCATCCCACAGGGTGACTGTTCCCACCACAGGGTATAGGATCACGATTGCTAGTACCTTCACTTTCATCCCAACACCATCAAAAAAAATCACCAGGGGCTGGAGACTGGCTCAGCTGGGGGACTGCTTGCCATGTAAGCATGAGGACCTGAGTTTGGAAACCGAGTATTCATGCAAAAAAAAAAAAAAAAGCTAGGTCTGACCGTATCCTTGGTGATCCCAGTGCTGGGGAGGCAGGTAGGAGGACACCCAGAGCTCCTCGGCTAGTCAGCCTTGCCAAGGAAGTGAGCTGCAGGCTCAGTGAGTGACCTGATCTCAAAAAGGAAGGCGGAAGTGATTTGAGGAAGACTCTAATAGTAATCTCTAGCTTACACACACAGACACACACTCACACACACACATAGATACACACACAGACACAGACAGACAGACAGACACACACACACACACACATACACGCAAACACTCACATGATCATATACAACACTTGATATCAACCTCCGGCTTCCACATACATGTACATACACACCAACATGTACATACAACACATTATTCAAAGGAAAACGTCAGAAAAATATTAAATACTGGATATTTTGAAAATAAGATACTTTTAACCTTAAAACTAACTTTTTTCTTCTTAGAAATTGCTACAGGAAAGCTCTGCCACTGTGTGCTGAGAAGAGCTGAGTGCTGGAGTGAGTCGGCTCCTCAGTCCCTCACAGCTCTGGCTGCCTCCCCTGTACACTCTATACACGAAGGCCCAGGTGCTGCTCTTTGGAAAGCTCTTCCTTTCTTATGTTGTAGCTTTTCAATCTCTAATAAATGTGCTTTTAATTCAGGATGCAGACAAGATCTTGCTGACGATCACAGCATGCAAATAAACTCACACTGAGACTGTTCTTGACTACTGTTTATAGATTTCAATTCCCACACAGATAAATAAGCAATGAGTGAAATGGATACAAACCCAGACATGTTTTGTATGTCGGACACAGCATGTAAATTCTCATTTGGTGAAGTATGTCACGTACAACCTTTTACTTGTTTCTATAGTATATACTTAGAAGCTTAAGCCCTTGGTTTTGTTTTGAGAGAAGGAAATAGTGTTCACTGTCCTGCTTCAGGAATCTTCACATTATTTTGTTTTACCCTCAACAACCTTGCACGACATACACTTTACTTTTAGACCAAGTAGCAGAACATTAGAAGTACACAAGCTGGTGGGTCCTAGGCCAGTGCTTGCTTTCTAATGTGCCCATGTCAGGTGTGGGCACATGTATACAGTGCTGCTTTAAAAAGTGTGTGCATTAAAATATAAGCAAAAAGTGAGGCTGGAGAGACAGTTTAGTGGTTAAGAACGCAAACAGTTCTTGCAGAGGATCTGAGTTTGGTTCTCACCACTAGGCTGGGTGGCTGATTACTGCCTGTAACTAGCTCTAGAGGAGCTGGACCCCCAATAGACACACACACACACACACACACACACACACCAGTAAGACGAAGCCCATTTAGAGGCATCCTTGGTGTCTCCTCGACCCTTCGATGAGCCCCATTCTCTTCTCATAGTAACTGCTGCACTATTTGCTGTCTATGAATTCAATGATGTGACACAGTTCATGTCTGTCCCTTTGTGATGGGCTCGTTCCTTCAGTATTATGTTCAGGTTTGTTCATGCTGAGGTTGGTGCAGAACCCCTTCCTTTCTAAGGGTAGCTTTTGTTTCTGCATTCGGACACTGTGCACACTAGGTCTCCTTTTCTGTTTGCCACGAGATGCTGTCCTCAGGAAACAAGTATGAGTGCTTGGTGTGTATACTGTACAGAATATGTATGTTCTAATTCTTTGTTTCAACTTTTTTGGTTGTTTGTTTTTAAGACAGGGTCTTACTATAAGGTCCAGGTCAGCTTGCAAAGTACTGGATTATAGGTATGTGCTACAACATCCCACTTCCTGCTTTCAACTCAGAAACACAGCTGCTGGGGTATTGGTTAAATTCTGTGTTAAGCATTATTTACTTAGTTTCTCCGTGTAAGTGTGTGGGCGTGCAGTCAGTGGAGGATGGGAGGTAACATTCGGGAGCCAGTTCGTTCCTTCCACTATGCAGGCTACAGGAACAGAACTTACATCATCAGACTTGGTAGCCAATACCTTTACTCACTTGAGCCATCTCACTGGCCCAGTAAAATTGTATGTGTGTGTGTGTGTATATATATATATATATATATATATATATATATATATATATATATATATGATATATTTATTTATTTTATTTATATGAGTACACTGTAGCTGTTTTCAGACACACCAGAAGAGGGCATCAGATCCCATTACAGATGGTTGTGAGCCACCATATGGTTGCTGGGAATTGAATTCAGTGCTTTTTGAATTGAATTGAAGCAGTCAGTGCTTTTAACTACTGAGCCACCTCTCCAGCCCCATAAGATTGTATTTTTAAGACATCATTTTCTATAGTTACTATGTAATTACACTTAACTATTGTAATAATACCCAAGAATCCTAATTTCTCTACACACTTGCCAGAATGTGATATTTTCTGGGTTTATGTTTTGCATTGGTTTATTTGGTTAATGTTAAGCATTTTGTGGCTTTATGTTTCCTTAATGATTATTTTATGCCATGTGTGTTGTTTATGTAACAATTATGATACACCAAAGGCCATCATAGTTTATTGGCCCCTTGCATTCTACCCTATTTAGCATTTCTATTGCCGTGACAAAGCATGGCTAAAGCAACTAAGGGAGGAGAGGGTTTATTTGGCTCACATGTCCACATTGTTTTTCATGACTGAAAGTAGTCAGAACAGGGATGGTGAGAGCTGAAGCAGAGGCCAGGGAGAGGGCGTTTATGGGCTTGCTCAACCTGCTTTCCTATAGAACCTGCCCGAGGATGGCCTCATCCAAAATGGGCTAGGGCTAGGCCTTCCCTATCAATCATTAATTAAGAAGATACTCTTCAGGCTTGCTGCCGTGGTTTGTTTGGTCTTATGAAGGTGTTTTCTTAATCGAGGGTCTCTCATCTCAGATGACTTTAGTTTGTGTCAAGTTGGCATAATTCTTTGGAGAAATGTCACTCAAGTCTTGCACCAATTTTTGAATAGTGTTCTTGTAGGTGTCCTTTATATATTATCAGAAATAATTCTTCATTCTGTGGGTTGGCTTTATCTATTTATTATTATTTTACTTTTTGTGGGTTGGCCTTTTACTCAGGTGATAAGATTTTCTGTTCAGCCCTTCTTAATTTTGATGAGACCTAATTATCTACCTTTATTCTTGTTGCCTGGATCTTGTCTTCAAGACCCCAAACAGGGCAAATATAAGGTCGAGATGACCCTCCTGTGCTGTCTCCTAAGTCTGTCCCAGTATTATAGCTCACATGCAGGTCTTCCTGCTGAGTCCTACATTCATCCTGTGTAGGAATGTAAGGAAATAGAGTCATTCTCCTAATTATGGATATACTGTTGCCTTAGTAGCAGTCGCCTTAGTAGTACAGTAGTATACTGTTGCCCTAGTATATATATATACACACTAGTATACTGTTGCCTATATATATATATATATATATATA